>NC_142761.1:7197978-7498097 GCF_054948205.1 Urtica dioica subsp. dioica
AGTGGAGCAATGCTCGATCTTCACTGTTTTCCTGGTTCTCTTCGATATCTCCTTTGGGAGGAGTTTCCATGGAAGTCGTTTCCACAGAATTTTAGGCCTGAATATCTTGTCGGACTTAACCTTCCATTCAGCAATATTGTTCAACTTTGGGAAGGAATATAGGTAGTTACAAAGGTTCATCGGAGTTTTTAATATGAATATTAACAACCAAAAAAGACATATTATAACTTCTTTTGACTTATTGCTTTTTGCTACAGCAACTTTCGAATTTGAAAAAAAAAATTGATGTTTGCCACTCGAAAAACCTGATTAAACTTCCAGATATGTCTCAATCTTCAAAGTTAGAGCATTTATATCTTGAACATTGTACGAGTGTGCGTAAGGTTCCTTCGTCTCTTGAGCATCTTGGCGAGCTTATAACTCTCAATCTCAACGGCTGCTCATTGATACCCGAGTTTCCAAAGCTTCCCAAAAGTATTGTGCATTTGGTGTTGAGTGAAACCTTAATCAAGCTAGTGCCTAGGTCTAATCAATACCTTGATCATCTTGAAATAATTAACCTCTCTGGTTGCCAAAACCTTGTGTCTCCCCCAAGTTTCTCAACTATGCAAAGTCTCAAGGCTGCTGCGTTGCCTGGAGTGATAGCGACTAGGGAAAATTCAAACCTCAAATGTGAGACCTCTAAAGTGTCCCAAAATCAAGTCAGTCATGACACGTTATATCGCATTCAAAACCATTCAGAGGCTGCTTTTTGTTCGTAGCTTCCATTGCCTTATCATCACGATGATACTGTCCCCGTCGATTTGGTGGCTATCGTGTCGATTTCAAGGATTGTTCTCACAAAATATTTGGCTGCCGATTTTGGACATCATAAATTAAGCCGATGGAATTCCTTTAGCTTTGAAACTTTTGAGTTCTTTCCTCCGCAGAGAGAGACAGGAAAAGTGGGAAGCGGAACAAAACAAATTGAGCGAGTATTCAAGCAATAAGTTTTGGAATATCTTCAGGGCAAGTTACATAGAGAAGAATATTTCTTGGACTTTGCGTGCTTTTTCAAAACTGCATTCAGAATCGACGTAGAGAGGATTTTGGAAGCCCGTATGTCGCACCCAAAAACTGGTTTAGTTTATCTTGTCGACAAGTCTCTCATATATATTTCAATGTTGATGACAAAAAACTTTGTATCCATGATTGTATACAACAAATGGCTTTGTGTACTGTGAATTACGGCTTAGAGCTAAAAAAAATTATAGTCGCATTTGGATTTCTCGAGACGCCATTCACATTTTGGAGACTAACATAGTAAGTGATCAAAAAAGTACTACAAATATTTTTTCATCTTTTTATCAATTACTTGAAACTTATTTTTCACTTCCAGGGTATATTGCATATCAAAGGAATATTTCTAGATATGTCAAAGATTCGTAGGATAAATATCGACTCTGGTGCTTTTGAGAACATGTCTAATCTCAGATATCTCAAAATATTATACTCCGACGTACGCAAGAGATGTAAAGTCTCCGTATAAGGGAATACATGTCTTGTCTTATTTTTTTTTCCGAATTCTCTTAGATATATCTATTGGGAGGGATTTCCATGGAAGTCGTTCACACCGATTTTTAGTCTTGAATATATTGCCGAACTTAACCTGCCATTCAGCAATATTGTTAAACTTTGGAAATGAGCACAAGTAGTTAAAAAGTTTCAAATACTTTCTTTCTTATGGGCTATTATTATAACCATCTTGTTTTCATTGCGATATCCCTTTTGACCAATACCATATCTCAAAAAGACACACAGTGAATTTAGGAGACAATTTATCGCTCGACGTGAGGTCAAAGCACGAAATAAGTGGAATCAAACACACGCAAAGAGGCATAATCAGGGACATTGCCAAACGATTTTTCAAAGGGGGACAAACCTGAATTGTGAGAGGTAGGAATTCTGTTTATGACAAAGGCAGCGGTATGGATAGCCTCCCCCCAAAAAATACTGGGAACCTCAGCGGACAATAGAAATGAGCGAGCGGTATCAACAAGTTGACGGTGTTTCCTTTCGGCAGCGTGTCAGTGCATGAAGTTTGAGGAATGGTCTATTCAGAAGCAAGTAACTGGCAAAAAACGTTAGAAGTATATTCACCCCCTAAATCACAACGAAAGCATTTAATGACAGCAAAGTGTTGTGTTTTAACGAGAGCTCTAAATTCACGATAAATACCCAGAAAATCATATATACGCTTCATAAGATAAACCCAAGTGTAACGAGTCAAATCATCAATAAAAGACACGTACAATCTAGATACAGGGGCGGTCCACATCATAAGAATGCACGATATCAAAAGGAGCAAGAGATGACGACACATTGTTTTGAAATGACAAGGTGAGAATTTTGCAAGTTTACAACCACTACAATTAGAAATATCATGGGAGTTCAAATGACCTAAAGGTTCCGTAGAAACCAAAAAACGCAAACGAGATGCTGAAACATGACCTAAACGAGAATACCACAAATAAAAGTCAGACGATAAATGACTCAAACGAAAAGAAGATAAATCTACACTAGAGGCAGCCACATCCGATACTTTGAGTTCATCCAAGAATAGAGTCCCCGTTGCTTACGGCCTGTCCCAATCACCGTCTGAGACCGCGGATCCTGAACAGAACAAGTGGAAGAAGAAAAGGTGACTAACAAACCAGAATCACACAATTGACTGACAAACACAAGATTCATAACAAGACTAGGGATATAGTAGGCATCAGGAAGCGAAATATGAGATGTGATAGCAGAACCAACACACTCCGATGGCATAGTAGTACCATCGGCGGTCACAATGGGAAGAGATGAATGACAAGACAATGACACAAAAGATGGAAAATGGGGGGACATATGGTTGGAGGCACTTGAATCAAGTATCAACACAAAGGATGGTATACCTGTGACTGATGATGAGGACAAACCTTTAGACGAAGAGGCAGACATGGCATGAGGCTGCGAGGCAAGAAACTGCTAGAACTATTCAAATATGTATAGTTCCACAGATGGAGCAGCAACATCGTTGGTGAACTGAGGTGCCCACGGAGCTGTCAGACGGGTTGCCTACGGCTGGGATATATGTTGTTGTTGTTGTTGTTGTTGTTGTTGTTGTTTCTGAGGTGGTCATTGTTGATGCTGAGGTGGTCGTTGCTGCTGCTGCTGTGATTTACCTCTATCCAACAAGAGTGGACACTGAGTCTTCCAATGTCCATTCTCCTTACCTCTGTTCTGATACCAATATTCGCATATATATAACTCATTATTATTATTATTATTATTATTATTATTATTATTATTATTATTATTATTATTATCATTATTATTATTATTATTATTACCCTTTTCCTTACAAAAGGCACACTTATCAGTAGGGACTGTCATCGATGGCCTGGGCGCACTACCACCGGACAACTCACATGGGATAGTAAAGACAACAGGCGGTGGAGTCTCCTTGTCAATCTTAGACTTGAGTCGAACCTATTCAGCCAGCAGCTTGTTGACCACATAATCAACAGAAATAAGAGGACTGTGGTGAAGAATGGCACCACGCAATCCCTCAAAATCGTCGCGAAGCACCATAAAAAACTGAACCAATCGTTGCTATTTACACCGAGAGATGTAAGTAGCCACTGCGCTTACTCAGCCGACTCGGTCAATGCCAACTGATCCCACAACAAGGACATAGCAGAATAGAACTCTTGAATACTCATATTATTCTGCCGAAGCGCACAGATATCCATCTCCAACTGATACTGCTTGGAAAAATTAGACTGAGTGTAGAGTCTCTCCAGATGTTCCTAGACCTTGTTGGCAGTCTCGTACTTCGCCAACTGAGAACCGATCGAGTGGGTAACAAAATTGTTAATCCACGTGATAATTTTTGCACTATCAGCCTCCCAAACATTCAATAGAGTCGCAAAATGATCGGCCTTCTTATCGGAAGGCTTAGGCCGCCCACCTGTCACATAACTCTACATCGATTTTTCACGCGAATTCCTCATAACGTAACTCCAATATGAGTAATTTTTTCCATCCAGCTGAACACCAATCGCCTGAAGGGAATCATCTCTACGGCCCGCCATATCGAAAAAAACCAATCCATACACTTCAAAAACGAAGTCCAAACAAATAGAGAGAAACCCCCAAATCAAAATCCACAAACACAATCACCAACGCATCCAAACAGCACCAAAACGAAGGACATAACAATCATCCAACCAATTACGACATCCACAAATCAAGAAAAAGAGCCGAAAATACCAACTGTACGGACGAAAGCACCGTGGTTGGTATATTAAGTTTCTTCAATCAATCAACAAAGCCATGAGTCGAGAATATGGCTCTGATACCATGTAGATTTAGGAATTCGGAGAAAAAAGAGTCTGGATAATGAATTGCATTAAAGAGAAATACAATAGTTTGGGTATATATAACCCTAATAGAATAAAAAAAAAAGGAAAAAGGAAATAATCCTAAATAAATATAATCATAATAATAATAATGACTAATATATATATATATATATATATATATATATATATATATATATATTATATATGTATATGCTAATAACAATGACTTGGGAATTTGATAAAAATTGATATTAGCTACTCGAAAAGGCTCATCAAACTTCCAAACCTCTCACAAGCTTCCAAGTTAAAGCATGTATATCTAGAACATTGTATGATCCCGCGTGAAGTTCCTTCGTCTATTGAGAATGTCGGTGAGCTTATAACTCTCGATCGCAACGGTTGCTCATCGATACAGAAGTTCCCAAAGCTTTTCCTAAGAGATTTGTGTTTGGTGTTGAGTGGAACGCTTATAGATCTAATACCTTGGTGGATTCTGTAGCTCGATCATCTCTAAATAATGAACCTTTCTGGTTGCCAACCGCACGTGTCTCCTGTTGCAAGGAGTAAAAACTTCTAGTGAAAATCAAGACCCATCAAGTCTCGTAAAATCAAGTATGTCACAACATTGAATTTTACATTTGCATCATTAATGTTTTAAGTAACCACGCTAATTTGGTGGTTATTATATCTATTTTAAGGATTTTCTCACAAAATGTTTGGCTTATGACATTAAATATCTAGCTCATAATCCTGTGCTTTTTAATTGCTAAGGCTTCTATGGGGAAGAGACATAGATACAGTAAATGCAGACTTGAATCCTTGTTCCAGGGCCATTGTTTCTCGTGAATTTACGATGGTGTGTTCCTTAGACTATAACCTTATCGCATCAGATTCAAATTCAGTTTATAAGTCTTAGTAGTTCGACGATGAAAAACAATATTTTTTATGTTCTTTCTCATTCTCCGAGCGCATGTGCTGGAGGTAGTTCCTCTCAGAGCAGACATTGGATTCTGTTGTCCGAGAGGCCATATTCTAGATTGGTTCAATTATCAGTATAGTCATCTGTATTGGCTTCGAAACCAGACTGGACTGAAATCTTGGGCTTTCTTTTATGTGTACTTGTCGAGTTACATACAACTTACATTGTGAACCAATCTACACACCTGATGTGAATTCGTCGGAGAGATTCGTCGGAGTTCAATTTGAGCGGACCGTCTATCGGAAGGTTTGGATATAGACGAAGCTTTCGTGCTCGAAACCTTCGAATTAGGATGGATCGAATGATGCCACGATGGGTTGCGGAATTCCCGTCGATAAATCGGACGAACGCCACAAGAATTTTGAGCACAAATTCTTGATAAGTTCTAGACTAAGTGAATCCTCACTAAACACACAAACACACTTTTTCATATATCTTCCAAGATGCTCATACTAGAGCTTACACACACATATATATAGTCTAGATAATAACCTCTAGACACAAACCTTACATATTCTAATTCAATGGTTATAAAACCAAATGAATGAGAAAAAAAAATAACCACAAAATAAATAATCATAACCTCTAAGATAATAAAAACCACCAAGTAATGAAAATTAAAAGCTAGAGGTTACAAAACAAGTAAAAAAAAACATCCAAATTTGTTGATGAGTGCATTGGCCTTTCTTCACATTGATGCTTGAGATGTCCTCATCAACACCTTCCAGTATTGATGTTTTATTAGGTGCTTAAATTATTCCTAATAAGACTTTTTATTTGTGTAATAACCCAATTAAGAAAAGTCACGTGGAAGTTAGACCTACATTTAAATGTCTTTCATCTTTCAACCAAAACAATATAACCACTCCGTGGGGGTATATATTTTTTTTCAAAAAATATTTATTATTTATTGGGCCTTGGTTCAGCCAAAGCCCAATAAATGATACAGCTTAGCTCTGAGCAAAAAGCCCAAGCCCAAGTCACCGAAGAGAGCAGATCGCCTGTGTTGAACCAGTCGCGTAGCGAAGTCGTGGTCAAGAGAAAACCTCGTTGAGAAGACCAGATCTGAGAATTGACCAACCTGCGACGTGGCAAAGACGAGCTGATCAACACGTGTCCGAGAGATTATCTTTTCTTCGCCTATAAATAACAATTGTTGTATTCGTTTTGACGCACGTACAAGCTTAGACTCGATCTTTAACATATGTATTCAAATTCTCTGATCTTTGTTGAGTTCGCCATCTCGACCTCGGCACGTCGCTCAGCTGTAATTATTTCATTATTAATAAAAGCTTATTCCTCCTATATTTCATATCAACATTCCTTTTTATTTAAATTGGGATTTCATTACTGTTTCTTATACGAACTCTTCTGAGACCGATTATTAAATAAAGCAAATATATAATAGAAATATTTGTGATTGTTTAAGATCTCGAAATCAGCATCAACAATTTGGTGTCGTCTGTGGGAAATTTCAGAAAGACCAACGTCGAAAGAAACAACTTTCCCAAAAACAAAATATCATGTCTTCCACTCCGACTCATTACGAATCAGGATAGGAAATCCCTCTGGGGATTTGGGTAATCCTGGATATGCTGAACAAAAAGTTGGAAAATCAGGAAGAAACAAACCGAGCTCTTAACTCTAGATTGGATTCCCTCACGACCCCTCTAAATACTCCGGATCCGCGATCTGGATCTGGTGAAATGAGCGCGTCTGAGTCAGCTCGGAATGCGGCTTCAGCTGCATAGACGGGCCGAGCTCTCCCTCCAGGCATCCAGCTGGATTTTACTGAGATTCAGGTCTCCCAAGGGATAGATCAAACCCCCTGCCAGAGCTTCCAACTCGGAGAGACTTCAAACAAGGCCACCCCGGAGATTCGGAACGATCCGATAGATCAGCCACCGCCCCCGCCCCCATCGGTAGAAACACCCTTCGGATCCTCCCTAGCGAACTTCGGACCTCGTCCCTCGGTAACTTCACAAACGTTTACCGGTCAAATCCCGGGCGAGCTGAATCAGACCACAACTACTCCGGTCGAAGTCACAACTATCGCATCTCTGCGCACGGGATTTCGTTGTTCTCAGAATGACGAACCCATCATGACAGAGTTTGAAAAATTCAAAGAATTCATGACAGCCGAAGTGAGAGCCGTCCCTTCAAAATTCCACAGCGCTACCATCTCGGCCCCTGAAATAGATCGGCTCATCGCCGAGACCACAAGGACCTGGTTCGCTAAAACATAAGTGATGTGTTCATTGGAGACGCCGGGAAAGTTCATCTCCCGCGCTACAATGGCACCTCGAACCCAAAGTCCTATATTCTGTCTTTCAGAATAGCTATGGGATGAGTTATGCCGGAAGAGAGAGAGTTTGAGAAGCATGTTACTGCCAACTGCTCGCAGAAAGCCTATATGGATCCACTCTAGAGTGGTTTTCCAGATTAGAGCCTAACTCCATTGATAGTTTCGTGAAACTATCTGCAGCATTCCTGAAGCATTACTCGATGTTCGTCGAAGATGAACTAACAATGGCGGACCTATAGGGGGTCCGTAAAAAAGAAAACGAACCTTTGAAGGACTTTATGGCCCATTACAAGGAGGTATTATCCAAAATATCGAACGTCGATCCCGAATCTACCATGACCGCTTTGAAGAACGGATTATGGCACGAATCGAGATTCATATTAGAAATGATTGTTAACCGACTTAGTACCCCCACCTAAAAAGAAGGTCTTTAACAACCGAGGGAGATGCAATCCCTCACCTAAAAGGTCTAGACCAACAGAAGAAGGGGAACCTGATTCCCCGCCGACAATAGTAAAACATCAGTAGACTTCATAATGAGTGGCTCAAAATTTTGTAGCAATTCGGTAAACTTGATAAAAGCTCATCAGCGACGGCTGATGAATAAGACCACCCGACCTGGGGTAGAACAAGATGTCCAAATCTCGTTCTTAGAAAATGAAGCACTCGGGATGACAGACCCACACGACAATGCGCTTGTCATTACAATCGACGTGTCCAACTGTGAGGTCGCCAGAGTCCTGATCGACGAAGGGAGTTTTGTGGATCTTATCTTCAAGGACACTTTAATGCGAATGGGGATAGAAGAGTCGGTGATCGAAATGGAATAAACCCAGCTCACATGCTTCAACGGTGTAACCACTCATTCGATAGGAACCATTAAGCTACCCGTAAAGACAGAAGGAATAAACAAAATAGTAGAATTTCAAGTTATGGAATGCCCATCCCTTTACAACATAACATTAGGAAGGCCGTGGATACACAGGATGAAGGCAATGCCTTTGACATTCCATCAGTGTATCCGATTTCCTACACCTGAAGGGGTGAGGGAAATCAGAGCAAACCAAGAAACTGCTCGCGGTTGCTACCTCACAAGCCACAAGATAAAAACCTGAGACATCCGGTGAGAAAAATAGCAATTACTGAACATTGAGCCGGCTCACGAAGAAGACTAAAAAACCGAGGAGTCGGACTCCCTAAGCACCGAGATGACAGTACAAGTGCAGCTCGATGGCCTTGACCCCACCAAGTGCGTAGGGATCGGAGCCGGGCTCAAAGGAAATATGCGGCGGGAGTTGATTTGCTTTCTAAAACGAAACAAGTCCACCTTTTCCTGGACGACGGAAGATATGCGGGAATTAGCATCGACGTTATATCTCATCAGCTCAACGTTGATCCTAGTTTCAAATCCGTAAAACAAAAAAGACACAAGCTCGGCGCCGATAGAGCAAGAGTAGTCAATGATGAAGTAGACAGATTCCTAGCCGCATGCTCCATCCGTGAAGTAAAATACCCGAATTGGTTGGCCAACACCGTCGTCGTCAAGAAGAAAAACGGAAAATGGAGGGTATGCATCGATTTCACCGATCTAAACAAGGCATGCCCAAAAGACAGTTTCCCCCTGCCACACATCGACAGACTAATCGAAGCAACAATGAGACATAAAATCCCGTCGTTCATGGACGCATTCTCAGGATACAACCAAATCTTGATGCATCCTGACGACCAAGAAAAAATGGCATTTATAACAGACCGATGCACATACTGCTACAAGGTCATGCATTCGAACTAAAAAAACAGGCGCCACCTATCAAAGGCTAGTCAACGAAATGTTCGCCGAAAAAATAGGAAAAACTATGGAAGTATATATCGACGATATGCTCATAAAATCCCTAAGGGAAAACGACCACATCGAATATTTGGAAGATGTTGTCAATAGTGCCCACAAGAAGAGTAGTAGTGTCTATTTATGTACATTTGATGTAATATAGTCTCACGAAGACTCTTTCTTGTAATTTCTTATTCATTAATAAAAAGTTGAAACGTTCATTCATTCTTCCTTGTCTTTTTGAAGCTTTATGATAAAACCTTAGTCTTTAGTCCATAAACAAACTTAACAACTTACGAAGAGACAAATATAGATTTGCATGAACAAACTCTTCGTAGTTTGCATAAAACGATATATTCGCAATCTAAGGGTCAAATGACTATTGACCTCAGTACGATTGTTAAGAGAATCTATGATGTCTGGTTATGGGACATTGAGAGTTGGAGACTCTATAGTTATTTTAGGTATCTTCCGAATGTACTGAATTGACCAGTGCACTTCTAGAGACAAGATAAGAACAAACCATTTAACCCCTTATGTCTCGAAGTCACTACGTATGAATTGCATCGTGCTTACCTCAATCTTGAAATGAGACATGCCATTTCACAGCTTACGTATTCTCATTTGAGAAAGTCAGAGTTCGGACTCACTATGTGATTCTGAACAGGGCCTATTGGTGAAGTACTAAGTTGTGAAGATGTCATGAGTAACTTTTTGAAGTTCTCATAGATATGGAATTCATGTACAAGATTGCTGAAATGCAATGTATATCATCTCATGCTTTGTTCCTTGGAATGTGAATAGATGAACTGACCAGTGTCCAAATTGAGTCTTGACTCTTTTGGATGAAACAATGTGACTTGTTAGCTCTTCGTCAATACATTTTTTCTAACTTATTCACAAGCGACAAAGGAGTTGAGGAAATAACAGCTAGAAGGGTAAAATGGTAATTCTGTAAATCCCGACTAGCTGATGATATTCATGAAGGGTAAACATAGATAATATTCAATGGATCCACTCAATACAATTAGGTTGAATTCTTGAGTAGAAAATAAATTCATTTGAACCGAGAGATTTTCAGTGCCAACTTTTTAGTGGAGTCAGTTGACATTAAGCTAAAATTGAAAAAAGTTTGTGAACTTTTGAGTCCAAGTAATTAGCTCAAGCTTTGTTCATTTGGATCCATGAGGTCACTGTCACTAATCATATCGAGTAGGAATAGTTAAACTAGAAGCTAAGTCAAAACAAGAACGAGACAAGTTTTACGAAAATTGTCTAAAGGGTATTTTTGTCTTTTTAGACATATGACGAAATGAATGTCAATAAATTTTTTGACATTGTCATATGATGACAAATGAAACTTAAAACACTCGGCCATGAAGAGTTTATTGGGCCTTGAGGATTAATTTCATTTCATGGAATTTTACTTGAAAATTCTTAATGGGTTTTTCTTATGTTGTCATGAACAAATGAAGAAAAATTTATAAACCCATTCTAGGAGCCTTGCACGTCCAACCCTAGGAAAAGAAGGCTGAATTTCGTTCATGCCATAGTGTGAATGAGAGTTTATTTTGTGCATTAATGTATGTAGATATTTGTCAAAAGAAAAAGAGGAAACAAATTTCCTATTTGAGGAATGCATTTGGGCGGCCAAGGCAAGCAAAAAGAGGAAACAAATTTGGTTTTAGAAACATAAAGATGGCCGTGTGAATTAAAGGGGATAGAGGCAATATTTGCTCATGAATATGTGATATTCTACAAAAGAGAAAACTACCTTTATGAAGGTAATCCCTCCCCTATAAATAGAGGCCTCATTCTCATTATTTATTCATCCCAAGTTTTAGAGATTGAGAGCTTCTCTCTCTCCCTTGGCCGAACTCCTCTCTCTCTGTCTCTAGTTTTCTTTCGTTTTTGTTTTGGCACCTAGGTCCTCATTTGACCTAGCGTTTTTAGCTCTTCGACTTTGAGACTTGTTCTCGAGTCGTCGTGTTTAAAAGTGCCCACTCACTAATTCCTTTTCTCTCGAGTGAATCTTGTGATAGAAACTGTCGTGGTTGTTCGAGTTGACGAGGAAAGAAGAGAGACGTGCTGCGAGGGGAGACGAACGATTCAACCTTCCGAAACCTCATCACCTTTCAAGCTTCTCAAAGGTTAGTAAATTATTTTATGCTCATAATAGTTTTTATTTATATGTACTTGCTCTTTGTCTAGGTTAGTAAAATCGTTTTACTTGTCAAAAAGAAATTTTTTAAATTCCGCCGCTTGCCCGAAGCGTTAAACTGTTTTCTTAAACCCTAGATCAATTCCAATAGAAGAATGTTTCAAAGTATCCAACAAGTATCAGATGTAGCTTAACCCAACCAAATTTTCATTCGGAGCCTCGTCCGGTAAGTTCCTCGGCTACTTGGTGACCCAGCGAGGAATCGAGGCAAATCCGGATCAATTGCATGCCTTAAGAGATAAGTTTTACGAAAATTGTCTAAAGGGTATTTTTGTCTTTTTAGACATAGGACGAAATGAAAGTCAATAAATTTTTTGACATCGTCATAAGATGACAAATGAAACTTAAAACACTCGGCCATGAAGAGTTTATTAGGCCTTGAGGATTAATTTCATTTCATGGAATTTTACTTGAAAATTCTTAATGGGCTTTTCTTATGTTGTCATGAACAAATGAAGAAAAATCTAGAAACCCATTCTAGAAGCCTTGCACGTCTAACCCTAGGAAAAGAAGGCTGAATTTCGTTCATGCCATAGTGTGAAAAAGAGTTTATTCTGTGCATTAATGTATGTAGATACTTGCCAAAAGATAAAGAGGAACAAATTTCCTACTTGAGGAATGCATTTGGGCGGCCAAGGCAAGCAAAAAGAGGAAACAAATTTGCTTCTATAAACATAGAGATGGCCGTGTGAATTAAAAGGGATAGAGGCAATATTTGCTCATGAATATGTGATATTCTACAAAAGAGGAAACTACCTTTATGAAGGTAATCTCTCCCCTATAAATAGAGGACTCATTCTCATTGTTTATTCATCCCAAGTTTTAGAGATTGAGAGCTTCTCTCTCTACCTTGGCCGAACTCCTCTCTCTCTCTCTCTAGTTTTCTTTCGTTTTTGTTTTGGCACCTAGGTCCTCATTTCACCTAGAGTTTTTAGCTCTTAGACTTTGAGACTTGTTCTCGAGTCGTCGTGTTTAAAAGTGCCCACTCACTAATTCCATTTCTCTCGAGTGATACTTGTGATAGAAACTGTCGTGGTTGCTCGAGTTGACGAGGAAAGAAGAGAGACGTGCTGCGAGGGGAGACGAACAATTCAACCTTCCGAAGCCTCATCAACTTTCAAGCTTCTCAAAGGTTAGTAAATTATTTTATGCTCATAATAGTTTTTATTTATATGTACTTGCTCTTTGTCTAGGTTAGTAAAATCGTTTTACCTGTCAAAAAGAAAATTTTTAAATTCCGCCGCTTGCCCGAAGCGTTAAACTGTTTTCTTAAACCCTAGATCAATTCCAATAGAAGAATGTTTCAAAGTACTAAAAAAAGTATCAGATGTAGCTTAACCCAACCAAATTTTCATTTGGAGTCTCATCCGGTAAGTTCGTCGGCTACTTGGTGACCCAGCGAGGAATCGAGGCAAATCCGGATCAATTGCATGCCCTAAGAGAAATGCCCTCATCTTGCAGCAGGCTCGAGGTGTAAAGATTGATAGGCCGAATCGCCGCCCTCAATCGCTTCATCTCTCGATCCACAGATAAATGCTTCCCATTCTATCGACTTCTTAAGGGAAATAAAAAGCTCGAATGGGATGAAAAATGCGAAGAAGCATCTAAAGAATTAAAAACATACCTATCGACTTCCCCCATCCTTGCAAAACCCGTTGAAGGAGAACCACTCTACCTATACATCGCCGCGTCCCAAGCAGCAGTTAGCGGAGTGCTTGTCAGGGAAGAGCAAGGGGACCAACGACCAATATTTTACGTAAGTAAGTCGTTAGTCGATAACCTATTGTGGAAAAATTGGCGTTGGCCGTCATTTCTGCTGCACGGAAACTCCGACCATACTTACAATCCCACACCATAATAGTAATGATGACCCAACCACTTAGGAGCTTCCTACACAGTCCCAACCAGTCGGGAAGACTGACTAAATAGGCCGTGGAACTAAGCGAATACGACATCGAGTATAGAATTAGGACATGCACCAAATCACAAGTTTTGGCAGATTTCCTAGTCGAACTCCCCAGAGAAAATCCCGCCAATGTAGAAACTGACGACACTTGGGTACTAAAAGTAGACGGGATGTCATAAAAAAAGGGGCAGGAGTAGGAATCCACCCAACGTCCCCTCACAGCAAAATAATCGAACAATAATTTAGACTCGACTTCATCGCGTCTAAACGAAGCCAAATACAAAGCGTTAATAGCTGGGATAGGATTAGTCACAGTTGTCGGGGCAAAGCAAGTCCAAGCTTTCTGCGACTCGCAACTCGTAGCTAATCATAATTTTTGTGTGTACGAAATGCGAGACGAGTGAATGAAAGCCTATTTGAAGATCGAAAAAGACCTCACAGCGCAAATGAAGCCATTCACTCTAACACAAATCCATCGGGGTGAAAATACCTTCGCAAACGCTTTAGATGCATTGGCATCCACTTCACATCCAGATCTGGAAAGAGTTATACCAGTCGAGACAATTAAGCAACCTTCTATAGCTACTACCGTTGCGGCAGTAGTAACTATAGAAATGGGGATTGGAAAGATGAAATCATGCATTACGTCACCACTGGTACAACCCCGACTGAAAAAATGGTGAAACGCAAGCTCATACTACGAAGTGCAAGATTTTGCATTATAAGCGGAAGCCGGTTCAAAAGAAGCTTCGCAGGACCATTCCTTAGATGCATCGGATTGGCCGAATCCAAAAGAATCCTCAAAGACGTACACGAGGGGGAATGCGAAAACCATGCGGGTGGAAGAGCACTCGCCATAAAAATAAAATGACATGGCTACTTCTGGCCCACGATGTTAGCCGATTGTGAGGCACACTCACGTCACTGTGACCGGTGCCAATGACATACCCCTAACATAAAACGACCCGCGGAAGAGCTGTCATCCACCTCGGCTCCATACCCATTCATGAAGTGGCCTATGGACATCGTGGGACCAATGTCAGTCGCCCCAGGCGGACTAAGATTCCTCTTAATCTTGACAGATTATTTTTCAAAATGGGTGGAAGCAAGCGCCTTCGTCCCAGTAAAAGACGTTGACGTGGAGGCCTTCATCTGGCAAAACATAATCTGTCGGCATGGGATGCCTCACGAAATCGTGACGGACAACGGCTCACAATTTATATTTAAAAGACTATGGAAATTTTGCTACAACAACAATGTGGAACTGAGGATGTCGACACCACAATATCCCCAAGAAAACGGACATGGTGAGGTAGCAAACAAGATCATCATGAACTCCATCAAGAAAAGGCTAACGTCTAAGAAATGACGATAGGCGGAAGAGCTACTAGGCGTGCTCTGGGCCTACCGGACTAGCCCAAGAAGGCCGACTGGGGAAACCCCATTTTCCCTACCACATGGAGTCGAGTCAGTTATCCCGATCGAACACCAAGTGCAGACTCTTAGAGTAATGCACGTCAATGAAGATGAACAAAAGAACGAGTAGTCACTATGTGACGCATTGGATTTCATAGACGAAAAACGGGAGCTAGCGTTAACACAACATTCCCAATACAAACAATCTATCGCTAGGTCCTATAACAAGAACGTCAATACAAGAAAGTTCGAGATAGGAGACCTAGTTCTCCGAAAAATATTTCAGAATACTACCGAGGCAAACGCCAAAAAACTTGGTGCGAACTAGGAAGGCCCCTATAGGGTCACCAAAGTAGCACACCCTGGGGTCTATGAACTCAAAACGCTCAATGGAGTCCCCGTTTTGAGATCATGGAACGTGATCAACCTAAAAAAAAACTATTGCTAACCCGGTAAGAATTGAACTATGTCTGACTTGATCCCTACATAAGGGTACGTAGATATCCTTTCTTTGACAGAGGCACAGTCCCCAACATCTTAGAACTCTCAACCCTACTTTTGGCAAATAAAAGGTAAAAGAAAATAATAAAAAAAAAAGTTTTGAGCTACGAAGCTCGCACCTCGGTCAACAATCCCGACCCCGGATTAGGCTAGTAGTGCAAATACCTCACGACGTTTGTGGCAAGATCCGACATCTCGCAGCGTCATTCTTGTAAAACACCTGAATTAGAGGCCGCATTCCGACAAGTTTGACCTCGTCCAAGAGTCTTAAGGGAAACTTTTTAGATCTCCGACGATCTGAAAGATTTAACAGAATCTTGATAAAATTCGTTTGTTTATTTTGGCTTTAAATCTTAAGGGAAACGTTTTGGATCATCGGCGATCCAAAAGACTTAAACATATTTTGAACAAAAGCCACTACAATACTTCGGCCTAAGGGAAACGTTTTAGATTTCTGATGATCTAAAAGACCTAGTGAATTCTTTGAAAATTTTAATACGACTTCGACATAAAATCTTAAGGGAAACATTTTAGATCAGTAATCGGCGATCTAAAAGACTTAACAAATTTTGCAAGTCCCAGTTACTTTAATTTCCAACAAAATAATGATAAGTGGAAATACTCAGATATATTGAACGACATGAACGACTTAGACAAAATATGAAAACATTCATGCATTCATAGAAGAATTTGGCGAGCTAAAAAAATAGGAAAATTTAAGAAATGAAATTACATAAAATAATAAAAATAATCCAAATAAAGTAGGAGTACCGAAGCCCCCTATAATTGTCTTGAAAGGAATAAAAATTTCGCCTGAAACAAACGGGACCTAAAAAGACAAAAAAAAAATATGACGTCTTTAAAACAAAATAGAAATAGGCTTAGACTTAGGGCTCAACCTCAGCGTCTGTCCGCTCAAAAGTAGGTGTAAATGCCGCTGCATTCTTGTTCTCCTCAGGAATCGAGTTCAGGACCTCGTTAGTTTGATCAAGCATGGAGCCATGCTCATCAATGACGGCGGTCTCGACTTCGAATGCGGAGGCATCGGCGGGAGATCGGTCCGAGTAAGGAGTGAAGGGGACATCCTCGACCTCGGGGATGGCAATGGCTGTGTAGTCGGTCTCGTACTGGGCGTTGCCGAGATCTCGCCCTACAGGGCCTCCGAGATCAGCTCCCTATTTTACCGGCATTGCTCAAGTTTTTTCAAGACAAGGATGGCCTCGTCTGTCTTTTCCTTTGGAACTCGGTACTTGAGAATGTGCTCTCTGTACCGCAGCGAAGTCATCTTCTTCGCCGCATGCACTGCCCGAACTCAGTTTGCCTTCACCGTCCTCTTCGTCCGGGCCAGCTCCTCGAGAGCGTCCTTTAGCTCTTGATCCCGATCCGTCAGGTCGACCGCCAATTTCTCCTTATCTCTCCCCAGCCCGTTCGCATAAGCGTCTCACTTCTGGATCTTGGTATTTTTATCGTCGAGATCCACAGACATGCAATGGGCCTTAGCGTAGAACTCATCACCCCTCTACTTCGCCCTTTCTAGCAAAGGGTCCTAGGCCAGGAGATTGTCCTGAAGTGTGGCGATCTTCTCGTTCATCCCATGGAGCTCGGCTTGAAGAGGCTCCGTCCCCTTCTGAACATCGGCCAGCTTCTCTGGCCTGCTCCGCCTTAGCATCATGGAGGCGATTTTCATAGCAAAATACGCCTCGGTTCAATTGGGTGGACAGCTGAAAACAACAAAATTTAAATTTGATTAAGTATAAGAGATCGACGACTTACAAATTTTTAGTTCCACCTTGACAAATCTCTTAAATTTTTTGACAAGTATAACAGGACGACTATTCGAAAAATAATACATAAAAAGAAAGAAAACGCTTACCCCAGTGATGGCCAAAGCCATCATTCGGTACCAGTCCGATTCGGCGAGCTCGGGCACCTTCGGGAGCGCCATGTCGGACCAGGTGAGCTGGCGCAGAAACCCCGTTGAAGTAGACGCCAGCCTGACCCTCGTCACTTCGACGTCAGGGTCAGCAATGGGCACCGATGGTGCCGGAGTTGAAGTAGAGGCAACGTCCCCCTTCTTATTTTTTCTTGCCTCGCGAGCACTGACCGGGGTGTTCATATTGTCCCCTACGTCTAAAATAAAAAATAAATAAAAAAAGAGAGAAAGAAGAAAAAGTCTTGAAAAAAATAAACATATATGTATTTGACAGAAAGGACGAACTCGACGTTTGTCGAACATACCTTCTTCAAAATCTTCCTAAAAACTGTCAGAGGGTTTGGCCAAAGTGTGGCCGAAATAAACTTGTACGGGGTAAAGCTCGACCACTCTACGCAGCCCTCTTGCAACTTCGAAAGTTTTTTTGGCGAACTCTTCTCCTTGAGAGGGCGCCCTGATCTTTCCTGAAAAAACAAAGTAAAAAGGAAAGCGTCAGCACACTTCGCTAACTACAAAATAATAAGGATAAAAAGAATGAATCCAAGCATACTCGGCGAGCTCGTCCACTTCAACGAGAAAGAACGAGCTCGGTTCCCGAGGGAATGCTCGTTGATGGCGAAGTAAAAATACCGCCTCCCCCAGTACTTGTCTTTCGAAGCAAGGCCAGAGATCACTCCCTTGCCCGCGGCCTTCAAAAGATAGAAACATTTCGGATCATGTTTCGAGTTCACCTTAACAACACAAAGATGGACTAAATCCATCAATGTGAGGTCGACCTCTTCTTCGTGGGCCACAACTATCAGACCCATCACAGTCCTAATGAAGTTCGGACACATCTGAAGCAGGGTCAACCCGAGAGCCTCGACGAAGTCGAACAGGAGAGGGTGTACTGGAAACCTTAGCCCACATTTTTCTAACCAGATCTCGTATATACGACAAAAACCCTCCACAATGGTATCTGAAGTGGCTCCGGGAGGGGGAAGAAAGATTTTGATTTCTGGGGTATTTGGTATCTCTCTCGAATTCCCTCCAAATCGAGAGAGGTCACAACAGAAGGTAAGAGAATGTCTTCATTTCCTAATGGTTGAGACCCTGATGGACGAACTCCTGATTTCGACATCTAAACCTAGAGTTTTGAAGGACGAAGTGTCTAAAAGTATGAATTTGTTTGAGTTCCCTGGTCGAACTAAGAACGAAAAGTAGCCGAAGTCTAAATAAATTCAAAGAACTTAGAGAGAGAGAACTCAAGTTCGAAGTAAATGAGAAAAAAGAAAGAATTACCTTTTACTGCAAATGACGAGAATATAAATGAGAGGAAGTGAATCTTCGGCACGTTTATTTATACGTCTTTACGTTTAACCGAATCTCGTGAAAATCTAATGATTTCGAATAAAATCAAATCAAATCGAAAATATTCCCTCGATATCTTCGAAGATATTAAGAGACGTTCGCGACTCTTCGACTTCGACTTTTGAAGTACAATCATATCACGCCACGTGTTAAGAAACGCGTCTCCACGCGATGCCACGTGTCAAAAAAATATTTTCCCTCCATAAATTCGAGACAGTTCTAATTCTCCGTGGTAAATAATTTCAAAATATTCGGAATATTTTGGAAATATTTGGGGGCTAATAGTGGGGGTATATATTTTTTTCAAAAAATATTTATTATTATTGGGCCTTGGTTCGGCCAAAGCCCAATAAATGATACAGCTTAGCTCTGAGCAAAAAGCCCAAGCCCAGGTCGCCGAAGAAAGCAGATCACCCGCGTTGAATCTGTCGAGTAGCGAAGTCGTGGTCAAGAGAAAACCTCGCCGAGGAGACCGGATCTGAGAATTGACCAACCTGCGACGTGGCAAAGACGAGCTGATCAACACGTGCCCAAGAGATTATCTTTTCTTCGCCTATAAATAACATTGTTGTATTCATTTTGACGCACGTACAAGCTTAGACTTAATCTTTAACATCTGTATTCAAATTCTTTGATCTTTGTTGAGTTCGCCATCTCGACCTCTGCACTTCGCTCAGCTGTAATTATTTCATTATTAATAAAAATTTATTCATCCTATATATCATATCAACATTCCTTTTTATTTAAATTGGGATTTCATTACTGTTTCTTATACGAAGTTTTCTGAGACCTATTATTAAATAAAGCAAATATTACGGAAATATTTGTTATTGTTGACGATCCGAAAATCAGCATCAACACACTCTAAGATCAAAATTACCGTCATAATGGCTGCTCCTATCCGAGATCGCAATGTGACGTAGAACCATCCCTTATCCTTTATAGATGGGTTCATTAGATATATATCATTGTTTACATATCTGGTTTGCTATATAGTTAATCTTTAGTAAGTTTTTGATAAATAGCTATAAACTAATATTTACACGTTCAAAAAGGTTAACTGCAATAATAAAAAGAGTATAAAAAATGTGTATTATTTACCTAATATTTATTGAAAGTTAGCTAAACAGCAATTTGAATTTCGAAAGTCTCAGTGGGTTAATTTCCAAAAATTTTGCTTATAGAATTAAAGGGTCTTTATATAATTCGACCTAGAATTATATCCCAATCCTAAGCACCACCCCTTAAAGATCTACAAAACCTTATCAAACATATATATATTGTGAAGATATCAGTTTCAAGTCATGTCGTTTATTATTTCGTGTCGTTATTGTTTTATGATTATAAGTGAATGCTGACGTGTCAAGAATCTACGGGCTGTGTAGATGTTGACGACTGAGATTGACTCTGATGGTTAAGTCTATAAATCAGCGCCAGTCTTAGTTAGTTAGGTAGTCTTATCATCAATTAGTACTATTCAGAGGGAAAAGTGATGATTGGGATACACGCTGAGTGAAGAGTGAATTGTCTGTGAGGGAGGGAAATTCTTTCTCAGGGAAACAGGAGCGATTGGTATATTTATGTGTGTTTTCTCACTGGTCTGAAGTACTTTGTAAAGACAGTGGTGAAAGAAAGAACGGTGTTGATCTTGATAATACACTCGAACTACCTTCATTAAGGAGTTCGCGGGGACTAGGCTTTCGAGCTGAACCTCGTCAACAATTTCTTGTGTTTGTGTGTGTGGTAATTCTTGTGTGTTCGGTTTTTGGGGATTCAAATCCTACAGTGGTATCAGAGCCTCGTAGTGTCGATCGTGAATTCACGGTTTCTCCATTCTTGATCCTCGGAAATTCTTCACCCTGGCGGAGTCAGAAGAATCGAATCGCCTCGCGGAGCGTACCGGCGATCAAGATCGGAGCGACGAACCCCCAGCACAGAGCACCAACACCAATTCGATGCAACAGAGCAATCTAGGGTTTCACTCGTGGAATCCATCGTCAGCGATGAGGATTGAAATCGAGAAATTCGACGGCACCGGCGATTTTCGTATATGGCGTGGGAAAATCTCTGCTCTCCTCGCTCAATAGAGATTGCTGAGGGTCATCTCCGACCCTGTGCCATGGCCTGAAGACATTCCTCAAGATCAGAGAGAAGAAATGTCTGAGACCGCCATGGGCACGATAATCTTTCACCTTTCGGATTCGATTATCCGCCTGATTGACAAGGAAGATACACCGGCAAAGGTGTGGAAGAAACTTGAGGAGATGTTTCAATCTCGCTCACTCTCCAACAAAATCTACCTGAAGGAGAGACTCTTTGGGTTCAGGATGGACCAATCAAAGTCTTTGAAAGCCAACTTAGACGAGTTCTTGAAAATGACGATCGAGCTCGCAAACTCCGGTGACAAGGAAGAGCTCAGCGACGAGAATAAGGCAATTATTATTCTCACTTCCCTTCCAGAGGTATACAGGGAGGTGAAATCGGCAATCAAGTATGGGAGGTCTTCGATCAACCTAGAAGAAGTCATATATGCTCTAAAGTCCAAAGATTTGGAAATCCGAGCTGACAAGAAGACCTCCGGTGACGGTGAAAATCACATGGCTCGTGGCAAACATCAGCACAAGAACACCGATGGGAGAAACTCAAAGGCCAAGAATCATGGCAAAGCACCTGCCAAGACCAATAACCAAAGTCCCAACCCCAACGCCGACAAGAAGTGTTTCCACTGCAACAAAATGGGTCACATCAAGAAGGATTGCTACTCGTGGATCAAGAAGAACAAGGAAAACCAAGCTAGCACATCACAAGGTGACCAAGACTCGGCAAACTTTGGTGATGGCTACAACGACGGCGAAGTTCTCATGGCGTCAGGGAATCTCAAAGCCTCAGACTGGATCCTTGACTCTGGGTGTACCTATCACATGACTCACAACAACCACTGGTTGTCTAACTACCATGAACTCGATGAAGGGAAGGTAATAATGGGTAACAATAATTCTTGCTCTGTCGCTGGTATAGGAACTGTTAGCATTAAGATGGCTGATGGTGTTGTGAGAATTCTTGAAAATGTTAGATATGTCCCTGAATTGTCTAGGAATATGATTTCTATTGGAATTCTTGATGATTTGGGTTATACTAACAAAATAGAGCAAGGCTCTATGTATATTGCAAAAGGTGATGTTGTTTTGAAGGGAATCAAGATAGCAGGTCTCTATTATCTTATTGGAGAGACTCTCCATGGAGACGTGTCAGTTGCCTCTACCCAAAATGATAGCAAAGCTACCCTGTGGCACCGGAGGCTGTGCCACATCAGTGAGAAGGGTCTACAACTGATGAGCAATCAGAAATTGCTAGGAAAGGATAAAGTCAGTAAACTTGACTTCTGCGAGCACTGCATTTTGGCAAAGCAACACAGGCAGAAATTCCCAACCGGAAAACACACATCCACACAAGTCCTAGAGTACATTCACTCAGATTTATGGGGAACCTCAAGAACAGCTACACATGGTGGTAATTTCTATTTCTTATCCATCATTGATGACTTCTCGAGAAAGGTTTGGATATATTTGCTGAAACACAAAAATCAGGCTTTTGAGAAATTTAAAGAATGGAAAATTTTGGTTGAGAATATGACTGATAAAAAGGTTAAGACCTTGAGAACAGATAACGGTCTTGAGTTCTGTAATGCTGAGTTCGATCAGTTTTGTGCCAATGAGGGTATCAAAAGGCATAAAACTGTGAGACTAACCCCTCAGCAAAATGGAGTTGCAGAAAGAATGAACAGGTCTTTACTGAACAAAGCAAGATCAATTCTGGGTTGGCTAAGGCTTTCTGGGGTGAAGCAATGGTCACCGCTGCTTACCTTGTGAATAGATGCCCTTCAAGCGCCATTGAATTCAAGACACCTGAGGAAAAATGGAGTTCAAGGCCACCTGACCTCAATCACTTGAGAGTGTTTGGCTGCTCTGCTTATGTTCATTAAAGTCAAGGCAAATTGGAACCAAGAGCCATCAAATGCGTGTTCCTTGGCTATCCTCAAGGTACACAAGGGTATAGACTGTGGGTAAGGGAAGGTAATGGCTTCAAAATTATCAATAGTAGAGACGTGATATTCAATGAAACGGTTTTCCCTTGTCAATCATGTACTAACCCAAGTCCTAGTACTGTGAGTGTCACTAACCCTACAGAAACCTTAGAGAATATTATTCAGGTGGAGCCAGCAGATCATGCCGCTTCACCACAACCTCAAGGCCTAAACACCCCAAGTGACCATGAAGACCAGAACATTCAAGTCTCAAGGCATGTTACTGAGTCTAGTGGCCAAGCTGATCACGAGCAAGACAACAGTGAACAAGAGATGACAAGTCACAACAGCTCGGAGCAACCTCAACAACATCTTGAGTACCTTCTGACAAGGGATAGAGAGAAGAGAGTGTCAAGGCCCACTCAGAGATATGGATTCTCCGCATACTCCGAGATCCTTGCCTACGCTTTCACATCGGCCTTGGAGATACAGATGAAGGAGCCTCTCTTCTATCAAGATGCTGTTACTGGATCAGACTCAGCAAAGTGGAAGGAAGCAATGAGAGAGGAAATGGAGTCTCTCTACAAGAACAGAACCTGGGTCATGGTTCCCCGGCCCAAGGATCAAAAGCCGGTGACATGTAGATGGCTTTACAAGATCAAAGAAGGTGTGAACAGCTCAGACAAGCCTCGGTTTAAGGCCAGACTGGTGGCAAAAGGCTTCACACGGGTTGATGGAATCGATTACAATGAGATTTTCTCTCATGTGGTGAAGTACAAGACCATAAGGATAATACTCGCTCTTGTGGTCCAGTATGACTTGGAATTACAGAAAATGGACGTAAAAACAGCGTTCCTTCACGGTGACTTGGAAGACGCCATTTATATGGAGCAGCCACCGGGATATGAAGTGCACAAGGGCAAAGACATGGTGTGTCTCCTAAAGAAGTCACTGTATGGTTTGAAGCAGTCTCCGCGTCAGTGGTATAAGCGCTTTGACACGTTCATGATAGAGCAAGGGTACAACAGGAGTTCATATGACGCATGTTTATACTTCAAAGGAAGTGAAGTTCTGAAAAGTGTCTACCTTCTCTTATACGTTGATGATATGCTACTAATTAGTAGTTCAACGACAAAAATATCAGAACTCAAGAAGATGTTGAGCAAAGAGTTTGATATGAAAGATTTAGGTGATTCCTCAAGGGTCCTTGGAATTGACATCATCAGAGACAGGAAAAAGGGGATACTGGCCTTGTCTCAGCATGGTTATTTAGAAAAACTTGTTGACAAATTTGCCATGAGAGATGCCAAGCCAGTGACTCAACCTTTGGCAAACCACTTCAGCATCTAAGCAAGTCAATGCCCTACGTCAGAATCAGCAAAGCAGGCCATGGAAGATGTCCCATATTTCAGTGCTGTTGGCTCTGTCATGTACACAATGGTGTGTTCAAGACCTGATATTGCTCATGCCATTAGTGTTCTTAACAGGTATATGTCCAACCCTGGCAAGGAACACTGGCTGGCTATGAAGCATCTCCTAAGGTACTTGAAAGGCACCAGTGACATGGGTTTGGTGTACTATAAGAGAGGCAGTTCAGTTTTGGTGGAGGGATTTATAGACTCTGACTACGCATGGGACAAAGATAGCAGAAAATCTACTACAGCTTATCAATTCCTGATTAATGGCAATTGCGTGAGCTGGAAGTCACAGTTACAGCCAGTTGTAACCTTGTCCACAGCGGAAGCAGAGTACATTACTGCCACTGAGGCAGTAAAGGAAGGCATATGGATTCAAGGGCTACTAAAGGAGTTACGTGTGTTCCAAGGCACATCAACTCTCTTCTCCGATAGTCAGAGTGCGATCCATCTGTGTAAGAATCCAGTGTTCCACGACAGGGCTAAGCACCTTGACATCAAGTACCACTTCATCAGAGAGAAGATCACTGATGGCGTCATCAACATCGCAAAAGTCAGCACTGATGACAACCCGGCAGACTGTGGTACAAAAGTGGTAACTTTAGGGAAGTTTCGGTTATGTCTGAAGCTTCTTGGAGTAGATGCAACGTGACCGGGAACAGAATCGAACGATGAATCAATGAAAGGTTGGTTGAGTGTATGCAAGATCAAGGTCACTTGAAGACTGAGGTGGAGATTGTGAAGATATCAGTTTCAAGTCATGTCGTTTATTATTTCGTGTCGTTATTGTTTTATGATTATAAGTGAATGCTGACGTGTCAAGAATCTACGGGCTGTGTAGATGTTGACGACTGAGATTGACTCTGATGGTTAAGTCTATAAATCAGCGCCAGTCTTAGTTAGTTAGGTAGTCTTATCATCAATTAGTACTATTCAGAGGGAAAAGTGAGGATTGGGATACACGCTGAGTGAAGAGTGAATCGTCTGTGAGGGAGGGAAATTCTTTCTCAGGGAAACAGGAGCGATTGGTATATTTCTGTGTGTTTTCTCACTGGTCTGAAGTACTTTGTAAAGACAGTGGTGAAAGAAAGAACGGTGTTGATCTTGATAATACACTCGAACTACCTTCATTGAGGAGTTCGCGGGGACTAGGCTTTCGAGCTGAACCTCGTCAACAATTTCTTGTGTTGGTGTGTGTGGGAATTCTTGTGAGTTCGGTTTTTGGGGATTCAAATCCTATTGTATAATGTTATATATATATATATATATATATATATATATATATATATATATATATATATATAACATTATACAATGAATCGTAAGTTATATATGGACATTTAAATACAAATTATGAGAAAAATCTTTAAAGCTTCATAAGTAAGACTTCTTACGTGTCATTGCCCTCCCCTCATCTCACATGCACGAGGTCTTATCAACAAGGCTGAGCTGTTGGAGGATTCTCAGAGACGTTGAATATTGAAATATTGCATGAAACAAACAAAAAGTCGACGAAAAATTATTATTATATCGATCTCGGACGATGAAAGACAAGCATTTCTGTAAATATTATCTATATGTTATAATTTTTGTTTTGTTCACAAAAATTTCTGTTCATAATTAATTTTTGTCGACAGCATTATTTCAATTTCGCTAAATTAATTTTTTAATATGGACAATTTTGTAAAATTGACCAATTACCAGCTATCATTTCGATTCTTGGTTAAGTAATAGTTTAGACTTTAGATAGAGCGGTGATGTTAGATAAAGGTTTAGTCAGCGCGCTGAATTACATAGGTGGGTCCCACTCACGTGTGAGAGTCGCCATCAATGGCGCTGAAGTATTTGGTACAATGATTTTTCTATTGTCAACTAATGAGATGATTCACGTTGAAGAACATGGCTGTTGAGAATAGCTCCAAAGTATTAGGCAAAATTATTTTTCTAAGTCTAACTAACAAGATTATTCAAGTCGAAGTTTTCTCACTAATTTATTCACTCGTTTTTTTGTCTTACATTAGTCCCTCTAATCAACAATGCTCGCCTTCAATTCCCAAATCAACTCATGGCTTCTTCTTCTTCGGCGACTGTTTCCAGTCCAGAGTTCGACGTTTTTCTCAGTTTCAGAGGCGACACACGTCACGGCTTCACTGACCATCTCTACACATCGTTGGTACAAGAACACATCAACACCTTCAGAGACGATGAAAGACTCCGGAGAGGCGACGAGATTTCGTTGGCACTCAAGGACGCCATAGAGAGATCGAAGCTCTCCATAGTCGTCTTTTCGAAAGACTACGCATCTTCGCGGTGGTGTTTGGACGAGCTTGTCCACATTCTAGAATTCCGGCGAAGAAATGATCAGATTGTGTTGCCGGTTTTTTACGACATTGACCCTTCCGATGTGCGAAAACAAACAAATACGTACAAGGCTTCGTTCGCTAAGCACAAGAAACGTTTCAAGAGTGAAATGATAAAGATCTGGAGACGGGCTCTGAAAGAGGCAGCTAACTTTGCTGGATGGGATTCAAGTGTCATCAGGTACCGAATTTATATTTTTTCTTAATTTTTATCAAAGACAATTTGAGATCTACTGATACTTTTGAACTAGAAACCAATATATATTTTGCCCATACACTATGACCTCTTTTTCGTGATTGGTTTTGTTTGCAAACTAATCATTGGCTATACTTCCGAATGAATATTTTATGTTCTGCTATGACTTCTTTTATTTCATTAAATTAGAGACAGTTTGATATCTACTGATAATTTTGAACTAGAAACCAATGATATCCCTTGTTAGATTCTTGATGTCAATCATGATTTCTTAATATATATATATGTAAATGTGATAGATCTGAGGCCGAATTAGTAAAGAAAATCGTCGCAGACATCCTCGAGAAACTAAACCGTGTTGACTCGTTAGACGATTTCACTGGCTTTTCCGGATTAGAAAGACGTTTCAAAAAGATTGAAAATCTGCTGCGTGGCACCTCACCGAAACCTCTTCACATGATCGGGATATGGGGGACGGGAGGGATAGGAAAGACGACTCTGGCGCGTATGGTCTTTCAGCGTCTTTGCTCCAAATTCGATGCTTGTTTTTTCATCGAAGACATAAGGGTCCAGTGGGAACAAGGCCGGAAAAAGTACTACTACTCGAAGAACAATCTCTTCCCACACAACCAGCTCGGGCGAAAAAAAGTGCTAGTGATTCTGGACAACGTGAATGATTCCGAGCAGGTAGAGGTTTTAAGAGAAGATGCTAATCGGTTTGGCCCGGGAAGTAGAATCGTTATAACGAGTAGAGACAAGCAAATCCTCAGGGGACAAGTTGATGATTTGTATAGAGTCGAGAAGTTGGATTTCGATGAAGCGCTTCGATTGTTTCGTTTGCATTCGCTTAAACAATCGGTCGATCAAGAGGACGATTCTGATCACGAACTATACGTGAAGATCGTAAACTATGCCGGTGGAATTCCATTAGCTCTGAAAGTTTTGAGCTCGTTCTTTCGCGGTAAGAGGCGTGAAAATTGGGAAGCGGAGCTTAGCAAATTGAAGGAGTGTCCGAACAGAGATATTTTGGATATTTTGAGGGTGAGTTACGACGGGCTTGACGAAATGCAGAAGCGTGTGTTCCTCGACGTCGCGTGTTTTTTCGGAAACGAATTCAGAGATTATGCGGAGAGGATTTTCGCAGCGTGTGGTTTGCACCCGAAAACTGGATTGGATGATCTTGTTGACAAGTCTCTCATATCTTTCATCGATGGAAAACTCCACATTCATGCATTGATTCAACAAATGGCTTGGAACGTTGTGAATTCCGATGTAGAGCTCGAGAATCGTAGTCGCATGTGGATTTCTCAAGTGTCCATTCACATTTTGGAGACTAACAGAGTAATTGATTAAATATGCTTTGAAGTTTTTTACCCATCTCTATGAGTTTTATTAATTATAAATTTTTTTCAACTTCCAGGGGACATCGATAATCGAAGTAATATTTCTTGATATGTCGAAATTTAGTGAGATAGAGTTCGACTCGGGTGCTTTTCAAAGCATGTCTAAGCTCAGACTACTTAAAATATTTCACTCGGACGTTCGCAAGACATGCAGAGTCTCCGTAAAAAATGGAGACAGCTCTGGTCTTCAATTTTTGCCTGATTCTCTTCGGTATCTCTATTGGGAGGCATTTCCATGGGAATCATTTCCAGTGGGATTTAGGCCTCAATATCTTGTCGAACTTAACCTGCCATTCAGCAATATTGTTCAACTCTGGGAAGGAATACAGGTAGTTGAAAAGTTGCACGTCTTTCATTCCTTTAATAGAGTTTTGTTTATGAAATTAACAACACATAAGAGTTATTTAAGCTTCTTGGTCTTTTTTTTTTTAATTTTTTTTTTTATTGTTACAGCCGCTTTGGAATCTGATAAAAATTGATGTTAGCCACTCGAAACAACTTATTAAACTTCCGGATCTCTCTCAAGCTTCAAAGTTAGAGCATGTATATCTCGAACATTGTACAAGTCTCTGTGAAGTTTCTTCATCTCTTGAGAATCTTGAGGAGCTTAAAACTCTCAATCTCAACGGCTGCTCGTCGATAAAAGAGTTCCCAAAGGTTCCCAAAAGTATTGTATGTTTGGTGTTGAGTGGAACGGCTATAGAGAGAGTACCTCTGTGGATTCAGTATCTCGATCATCTCAAGATATTAAACCTCTCCGGTTGCCAAAACCTAGTCTGTCCACAAAGTTTATCAACGATGCAGAGTCTCGAGGTCTTCCTGTTGGATGAATCCAACCTCGAATATGAGACCCAAGTCTCCATAAATCAAGTCAGTAACGGTGTGGAATTTCGTTCAGAGACTGCTTTTTGTCTGGAGCTTCCGTCGTTCGATCCCGACCAAACTGATCCGGTGCCTATTGTTTCAATTCCAAGGGCTGTTCTCACAAAATGTTTGGCTGCTGACTTTGGATATCAAGTTCTAGATCTCGTGTTCTTCAATTGCTTAGGATTCTACGGAGGAGGAAGAGACGTAGAAACAGTCAATGCAGAACTTAAGCTTCGTTCTAATAGCATTGTTTCCTGTGAATTTACAAGCGTATGTTTCATATCCTATACTCTCGTCGATGATGTATAACACATCTATATTTTTATATCTACTTTCTCATTTTTTGAGTGCATATGATATAGGTACATCCACATCCTATCGCAGCAGATATCGGTTTTTGTTGCCGGGGAGACAATATTCCAGAATGGTTCGAACAAGGCATCGGGGACACAGTCATTACAGGCTTCGAAGCCCGACCGGATCGTGAAATCTTGGGCTTCGCTTTATGTGCAGTTGTCAATGTCTGGGATTACGGTCCCAGAAGGCATAACTTTCTCCAGCGCCTCTATGAAGACAGCTATAAGAAGTTGAACTTTCTATGCAAACCAACGTTCATGGGACTAGCGAATTCCAATCCTAATGATGTCAAGAAAGAATGCTCACTCAGAAGAAGCAAAGATATATCAGAAGCGTCGTTTAGATTCTGGGTCTGCAATAACGAAGGTACTAATTTTGGTGCTAAGGTAACAAAATGTGGGGTCCACGTTATATATGGTGATTATATATTGGATTCAGATTCAATTATTGAGACCGGCGATGAACATGAGATAGAAAACCAACAAAGTTTATGTGAACGAGAAGAGTTAAAAACTGAAGCATCGAGTGTTGGTGAAATAAAAATAGACAAGAGGCATCGTTGGCATGTCAGATTAAGAATAAGCTTGCTCCGAGCACTTCAGAATCGTTGGCGACGGGCATCGAAAATAAAACTCAAAACGACTGGACTGAAAAATTTGGGTAACTAAATGTTTGGGTATCAAATTCAGGGTCCTGTGTTTTCAATTTCTTAGGATTCTATGGAGGAAGAAGAGACAGACACAGTTAATGCAGTGTTCCGAAACCACTGTTTCTTGTGAATTGACAACCGTACGTTCGTTATCCTATATTCCTATCGCAGAATACTCAAATTTCAGTGTCAATAACTGCTGTGACATACAATATATATATATATATATATATATATATATATATATATATATATGTGTGTGTCCTTTTCTCAATTTTCTGAAAGCATATTCCCGGACCTGTTTTAGTGTCTAATAGTCTTGCTGCTGAATTATGTGGTCTCGTATTTTGCATTGAAAGTATGGCTACTATTTGGAAAGATATAACTGTAATTGAAAGTGATTCCAAGCTGCTCATTGATTCGTTGACCAGGAAAATAAAACCTCACTGAGTGACTGATGTTTGTTGGAATTTTATCTCCATGGCTACTAAGAATACACAGCTTGTCCATGTGTATCAACAGGAAAATATGGTACCCGCTCTTAGCAAGATGGGTCATTCCTAGTCTGAAACACATACTTTCCCAAAACACGTGTTGTGTTTGTAGTTATAATCAGTAAATAATTAATATATATATTTATATGTATATATATATATATACTAGTCTTAAACACGTGCGAAGCACGTGGTGGTTGTAGTTGTAATCAGTAAATAATTATAATATGTATGATTTAATTTACCAAGTTTTTCTTTAAAGCATGAGGTTATAAATGAATATTAAGATATCAAATATTTCAACCATACATAATACTTAAGAGTTTAATTTTTGAGAGACTCTCGTAATAAGTGCAAACATGTCAAGTATATATAGTCAATGACATACTTTAAAATAAGAAAAATTGACATGAGTAAATAAAAGGCCAAAAGTTTGGTGTCTTGATAGACAAAAAGAAGGAAGGAAAAATTAACCAAAGAATGAAGACAAATGATTGAGAATTGATTATAGCTACATACCAGGCTTCATCTAGCAGTGCAATTACTCCACCAGGTTTCTGCCAAAGAATGAAGACATATTGAAAAATTATTGCAGTATGCACCAGTATAGTACAAAAAAAACATCACCTTTTATGCATCGTAACAGAAGGAGTATAAGAAAACAAACCAAGTGTATTTTATTGATTTTATAGGTTACCTTCTCAATGAGATCCAAGACATCTTGATTGTCAACGAACTCTATATAGCTCCAATTGATTTCTTCCTTTGTGTATTCTTCTTGTTCCATTTTGAAAACGTGCTACAACCACATAATTAGAAGAACACTCAGAATAGATAATTAAATATCAGATATACAAAATGGGAGAACATCACTGTTCAATACCTGATTGAAATGTTGTTGCAATTTCTCGTTTGTAAAATTGAGAACTGCTCAAAACTATTCGATAAAGCAACTTGTCAGTTTTAATAAAGAAATTTCAGTGAGGAAAAAAAAAACTCTACTTAAACGCATACCTATTGAACTTGAAACTCTCAAACCCATAAATATCAAGGATTATTGAAACAACATCCAAAGGCTAGGTTAAATACAAATCAGCTTACCTAAGGGAAGGCAAAATCTACAGATTTTTTCTTCTTCTGATGAATTGGGTAAATTGAATTACACAAACATAACTAAAACCTAATCGATTTAGAGAAAATCCTGAAGAGGCATACAGTCTTCAGGTGAACGAAATCTCTGTAATCAGGTGAACGAAATCAATCTAGATTTATAAAATGAGGCATATATGATGGCAGAGCTGAATTTCAAGAAAAATTCCTAATGAATTGTTTCAGACCTTGATGTAGACATTTTCAATGAAGAGCTGAGCGACGCCGAGGTGGTAAGGGAAGAGAAGTCCAACGGCGGAGAAGCTGAACCCCGGCGAACTAACCACCGGCCTCCGTAGCTCCGCCTCAACGTCCTTTTTCCTCTGCTCCCACACCACTTCGTCGTCCTTCCATATCCTATCTCCGACTGGAGCTCGGCCGAGCGTCGTGGTCTTGACGATCCGAGAGGCTATGCCGATGAAGAGCTCACCGGTGGCGAGGGTGAAGGATTTCAAAGGATATGCAAGATGCGATCTGGAAACCTAAATGTAAGCCTAAATGTTTTTATTTTTAAATAGAATGATCACACTAAATTTGTTATATATATTCAAATTGAAGCGGAGAGGAGTTACATACTCGGCTACGAGAGATGATCGGAGAGACGGGATCGGAGAAAAGCATTACTTCCCTTCGCGTCTTAGAGTTGCCATGGCCATTTTCGCTTCAGATCTGATCGCACAACAAATGAGATTGATGGAAAATTCATACTCATAAATGACAGTTTTCCATTTTGACGTTTAATAGCATTCATCATGGAAGTAATTCACAATTTGCTACCATACCATGTAACATACCAAGAGAAAAGATAAAATAACTCAAAAGTAAATTGCTTCCTCTCAAATCTTCAAATAGAATCTCACAAGTTACAGACCCCTAGTACATGAACAAGTTACATATCCATCTGATCTGTGTAGCCTCTTTGCCGAGTAAGCAGCTTCACCCAATCACTTATAGTAAAAGAGACTATACACTCCATTGAATAAGAAACGTATTAACATTTAGAGAAAAAGAGAAATATACTATAGATTCAATAATTAAGCATCTTAGGTTAGAGTTGAGAATAATTATATACCGGTTATTTTATGTTCATTCAAGAATATTGAAACTATAAGCAAACTCTTATTCTAAATAAAATTGTAAATTAAAACTATAAGCAAACTCTTATTCTAAATGAAATTGTAAATTTTTTACTGTAAAAACAACTAAACTGAAAATGTAGATATAACAAAACAAATATATAAAAAAAGTAAAAATAAAAAATAATAATAATAAGAATTGTATATTTCAAATATTGGAAATTTCTTATAAGAGAATATTGTCTCGCTTATAATTAATATATGTTGAAATTGGATTTTAATTCAGAATATAATATTGATGAGAACAAATGAGAATTATGAAAGAGCAAAGACAATATCACGAAGTCAATATTGTGCTCTTATTGCCAATGTGAAAACCAAAAGAGTGAAGTAGCAAGCAAAATGAATTATTGGCCAACTACAGCCGAATTACCAAGGCATGAAACATATACATCAGAAATCTGAACACCCGTATCTCACATGTTATAAACTAATATAGTGTCTCCAGAAGAACAAAAGAGAGAATGTTGACTTACTTCGGTTGAGCTTTTCAGACAAGGAGTGTTTGAAAGAAGTGGTGCTTCTGAGAGGACATCCTTGCACAGAATCCAGCTCCGGACAAAATTATCCTAAGAGTTTGATACTAAACTCATGATATCACTATGAAGGAAGTTATGCACGTTTTTTTTTTAAATAAAGATCTTTTGAGTTATCTTTGGATAAAACGAACGATTTAAATACCTGGCTGCAGGAATACAAACATTTCCCATTGAAAGCCCAAGCTAAACCTGTGACCTACAATCGTCGATCACATTAATTGTATTACCTGTCATGAGCGTCATATGAACCTAACTTATTAAAAGTACTGTTCTACACATCACAATCCCAAACTTCAAAAGATCCAGCTCCTTTGCCTATTGCTAAAAGCATTTTGTTTGATGATTGAGTCGGCACAGTCTCGGGAATAGGATCGATCTGATCGCCCAAAATCTTCGAAGTGAAGTGTCTCGCCTCGGAATCGAGATCGACCCACTCGGCCACTATTCTTCTAGCACCCTGCAACGCGAAAAATATGTATATATATATTGATTAAACGTTACGTAACATAGAAAATACAAGATAAATTCAGTAAAAATAAAAAAGTCTATAAAATTGATTATTTGCCTGAAGCTTGGGTTCCTTGGTCATGGGTAAACGGTGCCAAAAGGAAGGAACGTGTGTTCTCTTCTCTTTTGTTAGAGAATTCCCCAAAATAAGGGAAGAGAAATTCTCTTCCCTTATTTTAGGGAATTCTCTACTAAAAGGGAAGAGAAATTCTCTTCCCTTAAAAGAGAATTCTCTTCTCTTAACAATTAATTTTGAATTAAATTTAATGGTATTTTATTTGTAGTGTTTTTAATTGAAGGGACTAAAAAGCAAAGATATTTTTATGTGTGTGTAATTATTTCATGACTAAATGTGTTGTTCTATTTAATTGTAGGTAAATATTTTTTTAAGGGAAACGTGGTGTTTTTATTAATAACCCTCGCTTATGGCGGAGGAAAACCGTGGTTACACAAGATATTACAAAGCAAAAAAAAAAAACAAACAAACAAAAACAAACAAAATGCAAAGCAAAATTAAAAGGAAATTACAAATAAAATACTAAGGGTGGGTAAGGTTTATGTTTGAGAATCGAGTATCAAAATCATCAATGATTTCAATTTCGCGAAATGTCTCTTGTGCTCGTCGGCTATGTAGAATCCAATCTTTGCCCACCGTTAAAGCCTCGACCATCTCGGGTGATAAACTACAACGCCTATCATCAATAATACGCCCCGAACTACTAAATGCGGATTCAGAGGAAACGGTTGAAACAGGAATCGTCAGAATATCACGAGCCATACTTGCTAAAATGGGAAGCATTCCTTCGTGTTGCCTCCACCAATCCAAGAGGTCAAGTTTGGTGTTCGAGTACTCAACGTGAAGATGAATAGTGTATCTTGATATTTCGTCGTATATCGGTCGAGACGGTTGTGGAGATCCTCTCCCTCCTCTCCCTCTTGGAGACGATTGTGGAGATCCATCAACTCCACGAAAGTGTCGGTGAACAGACAAGAACATATACTCTTCTTCTTGCCTTGCATTTCGTGGTGGGCTAGGTTCGGGGGGCGGTGCAACTCGTTCTTGATAGACCCTGAAAAGATCATAAAAACCCTCCACGATCCTATTGTGATCATGTGTAATATAATCTTCCCCGATGAACATATCTTGTAAAAAATTTAAGAACATTTTAAAACCATCCAGTTGAATACGAGGGTCTAAAATACAAGCATACCCATACAAGTAAGGAATTTTGCCTTTACCCCAATATTTTAAAAATTTGTCTCTCATAGAGGAAATACAATCTTGAAAAATTACATAGTCCATATTGGTTTTAAAATGTTGAGCAATTGCACAAAGACTATGAATTGCTAAATGAGAAGTAGGTTTATAAACAGCAGATAAACAACAAGTTTGGTCATAAAAAAGTTTGAGAAAAGTAACAAAAACTTTAGCCATGTTAATATCTTCCTCGCTTAGTGCACCTTCACCTTCACTCAAACTTGAATTGTAAAAAGCTACAATAACCTCATAATAACCCTCGGATAAGAAATTTGTTAACATCAAGTATGTGGAGTTCCAACGAATTTTATTGTCTACATGAAAGGTTCTTTCATGTAGTCCATGAAGTAAAAATCTCCTCTTAAGTTCATCTACCCTTGGGGTTGAACTATTGATCCAACTTATAGCATGTCTAATTCTCTTAATCCCAGAATGAAAAGCTCGTGCCCCACTTTGAACTATAAGGTTAATGATGTGTGTGGCACATCTTTGGTGCATAAGGTTTTCCTCACAAAGTATTTTGGTTTGTAATCCTCTAATCATGGAATCATTGCTAGTGGCATTATCTAGGGTCACGGAAATAATTCTAGCACTAAGTTCCCACTCTTGAATAACACCTAATATAATCTCTAATATGTTATTCGCGGTGTGCTTTCCTTCTATTCTCCTAAAGGCTATAATCCTTTTGTTAAGGTTCCATTGTTCGTCTATGTTATGAACCACCACACTCATAAAATCCATCCTAGATTTACCCGTCCATATATCAGAGGTCAAGGCTACACTAAACGTTCCAGAAGATAAAATGGCTTTCATTTTTTCCTTTTCTTCCAAAAAATATTTGAGTACGTCACGCCTCAATGTTGATCTAGAAATAATTTGAATACCAGGTACCAAATAACTAACATATTTAATAAAACCTTCATCCTCAACATGACTAAATGATTGGTTCGTGGAAATGATGTACTCAACTAAATATGTCCTATGTTCTAAGGGATCGTGAGTACTTACATTACTTGAAGAACCAATCGAGGAACACTTCTTGTAGTGGTGTTTTAGACAAGAAGTTCCTTGCACGCCATTTTGAGCTTTGATGACATTTCCACATGTTAGACATTTTCCTCGACGGGTAGAGCCTTCTCCCATTTGCTCGAAAAATTGCCACACGTGGGATCGAGCCTTTCTTTTCTTTCGGGGCCTTTGCTCTTGTTGTCTTGGTTGTGGTATTTGGATTGGAGGATGATGTGGTTGCACCTCTTCGGTCTCCTCCTCATCGTCTTCCTCCTCATTGGCCTCCTCATCCTCCTCCTCCTCCTCGGGGTTAATATGTTCACTTTCATATTGTCGATATACTATATAAGGATCTTGGGTTTCATCATCATCCTCTTGTGGTAGTTGGGCTTGTTGGGAATTTTGGACTTGAAATTGGATTTGACTAGGTGGTTGAACATAAGGGGGATTTGGGTTTAACTCGGTTTCGTATTGGGTTATGTTGAATGATGGAGGTTGGTAAGAAGATGAAGGTAATGGAGTCGGGTCAAACTCGGTGTTTTCAAAATTAGGAAATTGGTTTAATCCTAACCAATTTTGAGCAAATTGGATGGTCGGGGAATGTTGGGGTGGTGGAGGAATTGTGGGAGGTGTGTTTTGGGGTAAAGGAGGCGGATGATGGGATCGGGATGAGTTAGACGATTTACGGGACATTGAAGTGTATAATAAAATTATTACTATATGATAAAATTTATAACTATGGGAAATGAATTTTGAGAGAGATGTAGAAGAATGAGAGAATTTGAGAGTGTTTTGTGAAAAAAGATTGGAGATATATGGGTGTATTTATAGAGAAAGAAATGAGGGGGTTAAAAAAGAATTTTTTTAAATTTTTTGGGGTTCAAACGGATATAAAACGGTAACATTTGGGCTGAAACGGTCAAAAAATCTGAGCCATTGGATCTCCAACGGTCATAAATCCAATGGCTCAGATTTTTTTTTTAAAAAAAAAAAAAAAAAAATTAAAACCGTATGTTTGCAGGAGAAGAGAGAGAGGAGAATGGATTTTGGGGTTTTTTCTCTTCCCTTAAATGCTAAGAGAAGAGAAATTCTCTTTCCTCATTTAAAGAGAAGAGAAATTTCTCTTCCCCATAAAAAAAGAGAAGAGAATAGAATTCTCTTACATTTCCCTTCCCCATGCCCACGTTTAGTCATGGGATTGTTGCAAAGGTCAATTGTTTTTGCCTTTGCTTTTGTGGAGTTACCGCACCATGACTCGCACCAAAGCCATTCTTGCGGCAAAGAGAATATTGGCACCATGTGTTGCGCATAGTTCGGAAGATCCTGACCGTACAACAAACACATACTCATCATTTTCAGAAACATCGATCATTGTAAAAGCAATAAAAAATTGAAATTAACTAACCTGATCCAGATTGGATAAACTATTCGGGTCTTTGCTGAGAGATTCGTAGAAAACTCTGAGATTATCTCCGGCCGCAGTTTGCCGGTTCAAATCCACGACGTACAAAGCACTGAATATTTTTATTTTTTTTAGGAATCAATCCAAATATTTCATTTCTTTGAATATCAATTAAAATGATTTATTAACCGAGTTAAAAGACCCAAATGATTCTCTGCTTCTCTTTTTGCTTGTGCTGGGCCACTTGTACGTGACCAGATCGGTTTCGAACGCGTATTCTTTAGCCATCTGAGGTATCACGTCCTGTTTGGATTGAAATCAATCGGGCATCAGAGAGAGCCAAGATCGATCAATTAATGGTTGCTGATAGCTCGTCGTTCTTCTATAAAACTCACCTTGAATTGAGGAGACATGTAGTTCTTTATAAACCATAATTTAACGGGCCGATTGGTGTTCTTCAACACGCTTAGGATCATGATTTTCAAAAATCGTTCGTATCTGCGAGATCATTCACCAAAAATATTAAAATAAAATAAATTGCAGCTTATCGTGAGATTATCAGTTTGGAAGTAAGAAGAAACTATGAGAATCAATTCTATATCTAGGTTAGCTATCAGCAACCATTAAGTAAAAAAAAAAAAAAAAAAGCATAGAACTAATAAACTGGTTTTGGGGTTGGCGAAATTCATCGAGAAGAGATGTGCAAGAGAAGATTGGATAGAAGAAACACTCACAGATGACCGGAGGCTATCGAGAAAATATTTATCGTTTTTCTCTGTCGCCCACCCTTGCTCTGGTCCTAAAAAAGTAGAGTAAATAGCAAATAAATCAATTCAAATTAAAAGGATTGGATATCAAACAATAAAAACGACTATCGCAAATAGGGACGACATCTCTCACCACCAACGCGTTTTTGCTCTTCTTTGATTGCTCGTTGCCGCCAATAATACCAGAAGCCCATTTCAAAAGGTTAGCGTTCCAACTATTCGCCTACATTATCACTATTAAAATAAACAACCCAAATCAGAATATATAAGCAGCATGTGTGACAACAGCAATATATACACATAAAAACAGAATTTCTTACGTTCTTGTTATCTTCCGAAAAGTCGTCGTCGGAAACGAGAAGTTTCTCGTGTTCCTTTCCCTTCTTTTTCACAACCTCCATTCGGACGACTTTGCCCCTCAGATCGCTGACGGTGATGCGTTTCAGCAACGGCTTGTTCTGATCAGCTTCTCCGTTATTGTTTGGTTCATGATTTCGTGATATTTCTTTTTTATTCACCAGTAGCTCGGAGTCACACTGATACGAACTGGGTATATTTTGTGTCAATGAGTATATAAACAAACGGATGTACAAGAGGACAGAGTTCTTCTCCTATTTATAGACTAATTTAACTTCAAGTATTCTACAATGACCCCTTAATAATCCAGTTATTATGATAAACTTCTAGTATCTAAAATCGTTAAGACAGAGCAAATACATACACAAGCACATGGTTCTTTATTTGCTTACCAGTGAGCACAAGAGCTTCCAGTTCGAAAACTGCTTGTAATGTCCGCGTGTCGCCGACATTCTTCAACAAAATGTTTTCCATATCATGGCTGTCACAAGTTGAAATGAGAAAGAAAGCGAAGAAAAAGTAAATTAAAATAAAAAAGAGGAAAAAATTTGTAGGCTTTTTTTTTTTAAGGAAACGTGTTGAGAATCATACACAGCAAGTACTGGTTCAACAAGCCATGGCTCGGGAACGTCGAGATTCATGGTGCCACAGCGGAGCCGAAGGGAGAGGTAAACGCCTCGAACTAAACCCTAGAGGAACCGAGCATTCCTCTTCTCCCTCATCCTCCGCCAGAGTCGAATTCCGAGCCGCCACAGCCTCGAGCCTTTTGATCTCCTCGTCCGAGCTCGTCTCCGTGCCCCGGTAGGTGATGAAGTGGCGGGTTTGCCACAGCGGAGCCGAAGGGAGAGGTAAAAGCCTCGAACTAAACCCTAGAGGAACCGAGCATAGTAAGAGACAGAATAAAAACGAGAGAGAGAGAGAGAGAGAGAGAGAGAGAGAGAGAGAAAGATTGACGTGTCGAGTTATGATTGGTTAAAAACCAAATGAATAGTCTATGAATAGTAAGTTATCATTCTGACTTATTATATATATATATATATATATATATATGATTTAATTTACCAAATTTTTCTTCAAAACATGAGGTTATAAATGAATATTAAGATATGAAATATTTCAACAATACATATTACTTATGGAGTAAAAATTTTGAGAGACTCTCATAATCAGTGCAAACATTTCAAGGAAATATCTAGTCAGTGACATACTTAAAAAAAATTGACATAAGTAAATAAAAAGCCAAAAATTTGGTGTCTTGATAGACAAATAGAAGGAAAGAAACGTTAACAAACCAAAAAGTTTAAAAGTAACTTAAGAAGACATGTTTTACTCAAATTTTTTGCTTTTTGTTAGAGGTTGATGTTGTTGGGGAGTGATCTTCCTCTTTCTTTTGAGCTGTGTCTCGTTGGTCTTGATCATCGGCAGTGTGTGCTTCTTTGTTTTTCAGCTCTTGGTTGATAGAACGAAGCTCGGTGAGCTTGTACACTTGGTTGACAGTGAGTTGTCGTTCCATTCCTGTTGAATTGAATTTTCTCGTGTATTGAACCAAAAATGCTTTTGTGATAGCTTTTTCGGCCTTAAATATTGGTTTCAAAGAAGCTCTTTGTGAACCATGTATAACAATATATGGAGAACCATTATTTTTTCAAAAAATTGGCTACGTAAGCCACCTAATCTATAGGAATTGTAAATTAGCCAACCTTTAGTAAATAATTTGTAAATAGCCAACTTGCATACGTGGCAGCCTATTAATTACCTTTTATACATGTTTGGCTGAGGTAAATAAGTATTTTACTAATCCATTAATAAGTTAACTTGGCTATTTACAAGAAATTAACCAAAGGTGAGATATATCTCAAATTCACTATAACCGTGTGGCTATATAACTTAATAATTAATTATTTAGATAAGAAATACATACGGACATATATTATTGATTTACCCGTTCCAGAATGTTGTGTATTTGTTTAGCCTTGCATGAGAAGAGCTTTTCAGCGATGTACCCAAAACATGTAATTTCCAACTTGTTTGAACCATCCATCAAGATAAATTGAATGATGAGCATAAGGTCAATTAGAATATGTTGTGACAAGAAAAATGAATCATCTACAAATGAGTTAAGATAAACGATCACAATACAAATTAAAATATCGATAACAATCGGAATAAACGAAATGTAGAGCAATATTCAACACTATGAACTGGAGAAAGAAAAATAACCTTGCGATTCTTTGCAAGACGGGGTACCAAACGAAGACGGTATGACGGAGACGACGAGTAAGAGATGGAGAAAGCTGCAGAATGAAGACTTAATATTAATAAAATAGTTTTTTTTTCTTCTTTTGTATCAAGCCCTTCAGAAAAAAAAAAAAAAAAAAAAAAAAAAAAAACACCCAGAAAGTTTTATTGCCAACAAGCTTTTGCTCAATAAAAAAATTAAAAAAAAAAAGAAAAAAAAAAGAATGTAGCGCTAAATGCAACGCTATGAATTGTTTAAAACACACATCTTTGTTTATTTTTACAGATATGAACCATGATCAAGTTATTATTAAAAGAATTGTTCATATTGACTTTGTGAGATTTTGAGATGGAAAGCAATCCCTGCCTCCTTTTCTCCCAGTCTAAGAGTATATGATTATTTGCACTCATTCTTGGTCTACTGTTTATTTTTCCCAAATCTCTGTATATATTTAAAATATTCCAATTTTTATCTTGTTTGGTTTCATATGAATTGTTGAAGATTGAAAACATGACACTCAATTTGAATACCTTTTTTCTGTCCTTTCATAGCTTGGTGTGAATATTCATTTTTATGTACAACAAGGTCGGAATTTTTTTTTTCATAACTGTACATAAATCATTGAGTAAATGAAAAAAAATCTTAGTCTAGTATATTTCCTAGGGCTGGACAAAACCGAACCGAAAATCGGATAAAACCGATATCCAAACCGAACCGAAACCGAAATTTGGAGTCACGTCAGCTAACCGAAATTCGGATTCGGATAACCGATCCGGTTTACAAAACTGGACCGGATATCGGATTTGATTTTGGGAAAATCTGGATATCGGTTATTTAACCGATTTTTTTTAATTAAAAATAAATATATATTAAAAAAAAGACTTGACCTAATTTTGAGAGAGACCTAGCGTTTTATTTTTTTCCCAAATCAGATTTTGCTGAAGTGGAAGCACTAAATGATTCTAAGTAAGTTGTTTAGGGTAAGATAATTAATTTGATATTTTATTTGACATATTCATTTGTTGTTTGTTTATTAAAACAAATTTATTTTAAATTTATGTCATTATTATTAACAGATGATGGTCAAATTGTCATAAAAGAACAAACTTCTCATATATCAACTCCTACTGCTACTACAACTTGATTATGTGATCTATAAAAGTAACATACAAATTCAATTGTTGTATGGTTTATTATGATCATTAGGGTTGTAATTTGAATTTTATATTATGATATTTACATGTGCATGTAGTTGGAGACGAGTGTCCTTTTTTTTTTTTTTTTTTTTTACTCAGTTTTAGATTATGTATTGTCATTTTGGAGCTTTATAAGAGTCGTTTGTACTCGTTTTTTGAATTTTTACAAACCGGATTTGGATTTTAGAAAATAGATATCCATTTTATAAAATTGGATATTAAATTGGATCTGAAATTTTACAAATTGGATAACCGAATTTTAAAAACTGGATACTGGATTTAAGAAACCGGATAACCGAATATTCGGATAACCGAATTTCGGTTTTAGACTTAATTGGACCGGATACTGGACCGAGTTTTAAAAAACCGAAAATTCGGATTCGGATACTAAAAATGTCAAAAACCGAACCGAACCAATCCAGTTTCACCCCTAATATTTCCTGTAAATAGAATACCCTAAGTTTCTTATCTGATCACCAGAGAGCTTTTGTTCAAGTGATTCTCATGGAAGCTCTTCTCTGTAAAGCTTTTGAGTTGTGGAAGTTAGCTTTCGTCCGGTGATCTATCCAATGATGTTACTGGAAGAACCTTTTTTTTTTGTTCAGAAAAAAAATGAAATAAAACATTGATTATGAGAACAGCAGTTATAAAAGCTCAAGATGGTTTGCGGACTATTATTTACTTGGTGATTTTCGGCGGCGGCGGTGGCGGTGACAGTGGTGGATTGCGGTGATTGATAAAAAAAAAATTGTCGATTATGGAATACATTTTAACAACTAATAAAATATAAAGTTAATTTTACAATAAATTAGAAAACATAGAGGAGGATTGTGATCGACTTTAATGTGCAATGTATATGATGGATCATTTCAATAAAGCAAAGGAATATGAATGATATTTTTCGATAAACAAACATCGCTATTATACACAAGCAATGGATATGTCAAACAGGCCTTTACAAAATCGGCAACAATCATAGCGGTCCTTTGTGGATTCAATGTGTTCACGGGAGTTGCTCGCATCTCTTCGATGACACAACATACATATACAAAATAAAGTATAGGGGCAACAATCAACTGCATAGAGTAAAGCAAATTCAGTTCATATTTTTTAGACGCTTCAGTCAACCAACATTTCCTCTACCTATATCAAAGAAAACACTTAAAGAAGCAGTACATAAAGGATCACTCAAATGTCGATGCATAAGACCAGAACCACAAGTGCATTTAAAAGTTTTGGCCTGAATAAATTCGATAATTTTTGCCAAACACACGTACGAAACTGGAAAAATTCAGTAACGCATATGGATCAAATACCTTTCCTTGCATAGTTGAGCAGACTGTTGATGCCAGTTGAATTCCTGCTCCGATTCCGAGTACATTGAAAAGTGTCGAGATTGCCTCTCCTTTAGCGAAAAGATCACTCAGATTACCTTCTTTGGCAAATGAGGAATATATAGGCAACCTCGTTGCCCTTGCGGCCACAACTGCCATGCCCTGTATTTCAAAAGATAAAACTTGATTTTAAACATAAAACTTTGATTTACGTATTAAGTCGATAATCTCGACAAAATCTTCAATATGGATACGGGTGTTCCATGGTCTCGACCTTTGCGAAATTACCGAGCCCATCCATTTGGAGGAACAATTACGGACATAATGGCGAAAGAACTTCTAAGCCCGTTCCGAAGTCGTAGAGTACATCAGCTGCAATAGTACAAAAGAGAAAGAAAAAAAAAACATCATTCTTGCTAAACATGCTATACTACATATGAGCTTACCCACGTGTTGCATTCCGTCTTTCAAGACCTGCATCGGAAAAAGACTATTAGTATCGTGTTCGTTCAAATCAGAACTTACCTAGTAATTTACAACTTACCCAACTTACTACAGTGGCTTGTGCAAGTGTGGGTCTCAACCCCGCGGCAAATAGAAGTGACTGCAAAAGAGAACACATCCAATTTGTGATTGTCAAATATATGAAATAAACACGAGGAAATCCAATTGTATCTGAAGTAATTTTTTTAGCACCCAAAAATGAAGTGGACCTGAGTTGAAAAGACGGAAAGTGTTGCACTCGTGAAGTGTTGCAGCGCAACTGTGTGCATCTTAGATACAAAAAGTGAAACATTCGAATCTCGTGAGATGTCTTACATTTTTTTTTCTTATAACTAAGCCATACGCAGGAAACCATTAAAGAGGACCGTGGTAGAAGAATCTGCAGAATAGAAAACGAATCATAAGTAAAAAAAAAAAAAAAAAAAAAAATTAAAAACTTGTACATCACATACTCTCCAGCATCAATAAGAATATTGCGTTGCCCAAAAGATGAAGGATAACGAATAAGGATGCTCGTGTTAAGTCTTCTATTCTTATTGCCAGGCTCTGCAACTTTTGAGCAAACCTGAAAGTTTTAAAGATTATAGCATGCATAATTTAATAAAGATTTATCTACCATATATAATTTAGTAAGTGTACAATGGAGACCAACAATCGAATCACAATCATAACTACAACCAAAATTAAAAATGTAATATAAAAACAAAAGGAATCCTGATACAGATTCAATTAATGTCCTACTGACATTTTTTTTAAATAAATAAATAATTCATGAGTATCACTCTATATCTAAAAACCACGAAATCAATGATTCACATATATTTATATCGGATTCAATTAACAAAAATTAAAGCCATGCCTGTTTGTTATAGATATTGAATAGGTACCAAAGGCCGAACAAGCAACCAACTAGAGGAGTCTTAGAGAAGATGAACTTGTCCACAATCTTCCCGTGAACAAGCTACAGTAATTCTCGCACATTTCAAAACAACAATTAAACAAGAGACAAATGTGAGTCTAGAAACGAACATTAAACCACGTGTATATGATTCGACAACATATATATATGAAATCAGTCTTCAAATTTTGAAGCACACCTACGACTTGAAGATGAAGTTATTTAAACCAAATGGAGGAATTGTGGGAGCCCCTAGTCGGGGATCACACTTGAGGAAACATTATTGACCTATGACCGCAGTTACTTGGCTAATAATGTAATCCCTTTCTTGTTGATCAAGAAATAATTGTTGAGCTTTCGCTAATGCCGCAAGAAATCAACATAAAAAACGAAGCCTCCCTGTATTTTGTTTAGTGACAGTCTCCCAGTAATATAGAACAATTCATAGTCTAGTACAATTAAAAAACTAAGATAGAAATCACATGAATGACATCCCTTTTAACTCTACAAAAGCCATTATTGCTTTTACACGTCAATAGAGTCAACGACCCTGACAATGAAGCAGAAACAAAAGAGTGCTTAGGTACGTGGATCTTATTTTGCTTTAAAAAAGTGGAACATGCGAACATTGACCACTTCAAAAAATCAAACAAAGCAATTCTTCCATTTTCACTGCACAACAAATATGTTAATCTCAATTATGTATGGGAATTCTGTCGGAAGTAAAGGTCAATCAGATCCTCTATTTGTAATGACGTTCAATCAAGTTTGGTGCTTTATGTTTTAATCGAAATCAATATACATTTATTTTCCTGCTCTGACAGGATAAAAAACTGATGAAAAACTAAAACAAAAGAAGGAAATGGAGAACTTAAATATCTAAATAAAATAGCAAAAAGTGGGAGAGCAATGAACCTCCAAATGCCTCTTTAGCTCTAGGATGCTTGCATTTGTCAGGGTGAACCAGCAGTCATAACTACAAGCGTATTAGTTAGTTAGATCGATAGCCAGACTACAAAAAATAAACATCTTAATTAATAGACTTTCTGGTTCCATCATTGCAAGGAAATTACCTTGCGATACTGTCTTTTAATCTCCCTTTCACATCATTTAACCCTTAAAGGAAATCCATAATACCTGCTTTAGAACATCCAACAAACTTTCCACAAAGGAATACTCATGGTTCTCAATGGAGTCCGAATAGTCTTGCAACTCAAAATACGCAAGTAAATTTTAAAATGGTTTCAACATAATTTTGTAAAGATTGATTAATTGGAAAATGAGGAATTAATTGTTACCGCGTTGCTGCAAAGCTTTCCGTTTTCAGATTGATTATCATGACAGAGGTTCCGGTAAAGACCAGCTCTGGTTTCCACGGAAAGGGCATGCACTTTATCATCATTGTACAAACAAAAAATTTAATATCATTTTCGAGAAAGAGGGATATAAAACCGGGCGCACTTCAGCGACCAATCAGCTGTAAGCAAAGCGATGAATAAAGAAACTTTAGAGAAAGCGAGCAATAGTTTGGAAATCTAAAAAATGGAAAGTCTTTCAATACAAATTTAACAGTAAAGAAAAAAAGTAAAAAAAAAAAAAAAAAAAAAAAAAAAAACTTGTGTACTTTGATTCTCACCCTATTTACCATACAAAGAGGTGATAAATTTTCATTGAGATTCACAGTTTTCGGTGGAAACTCAAGCAAATATCAGCCAAAACCAAATATAATTTCCATGGAAAACCAACAAACTTCCAGGGTGAGAAAAATAAAACGAAAACGAAAATCAACAATAAAATTTCCGTAAAAAATGAAACCACTTAGAATCAAGAGTTTAACCCACCTGTACGGATATCCCGAAGGAAAGAACTTGTTCAGGAAAGAATCCACAGCCCTATGAAAGCACAAGAGCCACGGTCTGCAACCCCGCATCGGTGTAGACACACGGGAAAGCCTTCTCGGCGTTGGAGAGGCCCTATTTTGAAAGAGAAAATAAAAGTAAATAACCACCGGCATGGATCACAAGGATGAAGAAAGAATAGAAAGGAGAATGATGTATTATGAATAAATGCAGCGTTATGAATACTGAGCGTTGTTACGAATAAGTGAATAAAACCAACACTCTATTTGAAGGTGACGTGTCGTGCGGTGATTGAATAAGTAGATTATAGGTGACGTGGCATTTTAGTATTGGTTATATTATAGGTGAATAGTCTATGAATAGTAATCGATCATTCTGACTTATTATATTATTATATATATATATATATATATATATAGCCGACACATCGATGAGCTATAATTAGGGATGTGTGTGAAAAGTTTTATGATTTATTGACTTACGCATAAATGGAATATTGACTGAGACGATAGTGTAAAAGTTAACTTTCTTTGATTTTTTTTTTAATTCTCAAATGTTTTTTTTTTTCATTCTCTATTTTCGTTATCGAAGACTAAATACACCTACTATGACTCTACGCACGTGACCTCTTCAGTGGGGACGCCATTGATTAGAAAAGTCTTCACGGAAAATACAAGGAAGCTGATAAGTAATGAGTAGCTCTACATCCGCAAACTTCAACTTCAATTACATTAGTTTATGGTATTTTTATAAACGATTGCGTTAGTTTCTATCAAACAGATGAGCTGAGCTGGCACACCTTTGTAACAGAATTAAGTTAAATTAGTTAGCAACAGAATGCTTACGTGTAATACAATTAGCTAATCAAATCAACTCTGTATATACACAGCCTTTGAGCTAATGAGAAATTAATCGATCTCATTTGCCAAACAACATTTCGTCTCTCTCTCTCTCTCTCTCTCTCTCTCTCTCTATCCTTCTCTCTCAGATCTAGACCTAGATCGATCCTAGATCTTGACTTGGTATCAGAGCCATCGACTTGCGTCAATGGCGAATCCTGGAAATCTTCCGCTCATTCCTCATCTTGTTCCAACTGTGTTGAAGCTCGATAGAGAGAACTTCTTTTTCTGGAGGTCTCAGATCCTAGCAGCGACTCGCGCCAATGATCTTGAAGGCTTCATCGACGGATCCAGAACTAGTCCGCCACAATTCCTCGTGGTCGAAGCCGGTCTCACACCGGAATCCATGGCGATCGGAACGGAAAATCCCGTCCGTCGCACAGCCACTGCTCCGACAGCCAGAATCAACCCGGAATTTTCGATCTGGCGTCGCACCGATCAGGCAATCATGTCCTGGCTAATGTCCTCAGTCACCGAGCCAATGCTTGGCCATATTGCTCGCTGTACCAGCTCGCTTCAGATCTGGTCTGTTCTTCAAATTCTCTTTGCTGGAAGTTCCAAAGCAAGACTCCTTCAACTTCGCACTCAGCTTCAAACAATCCGCAAAGGATCACTCACAATCAGCGATTTCATCATGAAAGTTCGCATCATCGCCGATAGCCTTGCCGCAGCCGGTCAGATCATCTCGGACGACGAACTTCTTCTCTATGTTCTTGGTGGATTGGACGCTGATTTCAATTCAGTCGTTGCAATTCTCACATCACGAACCGATTATGTGTCTCTTGCTGAAGCGCAATTCATTCTACAGTGTCATGAGACAAGACTCGATCAACAAAGCTCAGTCGCCAATCTTGATCTCACCACTGCATCTGCGAATCTTGCTGAGAATCGATCTAGAGGACGTGGAGGAGCTCCGTCAAGAGGACGTGGACGTGGCAACAGAGGTCGAGGAGGACGTGGAAATCGAGTTGTGTGTCAAATTTGCTCGAGATCAGGTAATCTTGCATCAAGCTGCTGGTACAGATTCGATCATGAGTTCCAGTCCAACACCGGCACCAACAACCAGTCCTCAACGCCTCAAGCAGCTACAGCACTGGTGGCTACTCAAGAGTCTGCAATCGATCCATCCTGGTATATGGATAGCGGAGCCACGAATCACATCACATCATCGATGAACAATCTCAGTGTCTCAGAGTCATACAAAGGCAAAGAGAAAGTGATTATTGGTAATGGTAACTCTATTTCCATATCTCACATAGGAAGTACAAGAATCAGTACCAAACCTAAGTCACTCGTACTCAAAAATATCTTACATGTGCCTAAGATTACAAAAAATCTAGTCAGCGTGTCTAAGATAACCAAGGATAATGATGTGATTATTGAATTTTGCTGTGATGGATGCCAAATCAAGGACAAGAGTACGAGGCAAGTGCTTCTAACAGGAACTGTCAAGGATGATCTGTATGAGCTGGTTATGTCAAAGCTTCAAGGACATCAAGTTCAAGCACAGTCAAAGCTCTCCTCAGATCACAGTGCAAGTGTTCCTGTCTCTCAGTCCAAGTATCTCTCAATTTTGTTAATGTTGTAGCTGAAAAATCTGTAACAAACAGCAATGTGAGAAACATTACAAACCTTTGGCACAAACGCCTTGTCACCCTTGTATTAGTGTACTCTCACACACAATAAAAGATCTTGGTATTTCACACTGTAATGTCAAAGAATTGGATTTATGCAACTCCTGTTCCATAGGCAAATCCCATCACTCAACCTATCCCAAGTCAAAGTCCCATGCTTCTTCACCGCTTGACCTTGTTCATGCTGACTTATGGGGACCAGCCCCGATGACATCAGTTGAAGGCTATAGATATTATCTTGCAATACTTGATGATCACACGCGGTTTACCTGGATATTCCCATTGAAGAGCAAGGACGAAACAAAGACAATGTTCTCAGCTTTTCAAGCACAGGCTGAGAGACTATTCAGCACAAAACTCAAGGTTGTTCAAACTGACTATGAGGGAGAATTCAGAGCACTTCAAGCCATCTTCAAGCAATCCGGGGTTACATTCAGACATCCGTGTCCTCATACACACTCTCAAAATGGAAGAATTGAGAGGAAGCATCGACACATTGTCGAACTCGGTCTCACCTTGCTAGCTGAGAGTTACATGCCCATGAAGAACTGGTGGTTTGCTTTCTCCACAGCTGTTTTCTTGCTAAACAGAGTGCCATCAAGTGTACTGCAGTTCAAGTCACCATATGAAGTAGCGTTCAAAGTCAAATTCAATCCTCAGGTGCTGAAGTGTTTTGGATGTGCGTGTTTTCCTCATCTCAGGGCCTACAATAGGCATAAATTGGAGCTTCGTTCATCAGAATGTGTCTTCATTGGCTACAGCAATGAGCACAAAGGGTACAGGTGTCTGCACTCCTCTGGACGTGTCTACATCGCCAAAAGTGTGGTGTTCAATGAAAGCTCGTATCCATACCAACATGGATTCCCAGACTCCGCAAAAGCCCCAAAATGCAACTGTGAGTCGTTCACATCTCCAATTCCTTTACCTTTTCTCTCACAGTACATTGAACAACCATACACATCCCCTAGTCCTGTTACCTCACCAACTTATAATTCACAACTGCCTCAAACACGACAAAACTCTCTTAATCCAACTCTCAGCTCACCAAACCTGCTATCCTCAAACACATCTCCGAGTGAAACATCAAGTCCCTGCAGAGAAATTATCCCATACATACCACCTGTTTTTCGACCCTCGTCCTCATCCACTCATCCCATGGTTACACGTGCTCGTAACCATATATACAAGCCAAAAGTCTTTACCAGCTGTCTAGCTCTGTTGAATCACATTCCAGTTGCAGAACCACACAATGTCTCCGAAGCACTCTCAAGTGACAAATGGAAGAGTGCCATGCTTGAAGAACTGCAAGCTCTTCACTCCAACAACACATGGGTTCTTGTACCAGCCACGCCTCACATGCCCCTCTCGTGGACAACAGATGGGTTTTCAGAGTCAAGTTCAAGCCTGATGGGTCAATCAACAAGTACAAAGCACGACTCGTGGCCAAAGGATCTCAACAAACTCAGGGACTCGATTATTTTGAGACCTTCAGTCCAGTAATCAAATAGCCAACTGTGCGTGTTATTCTTGCCATTGCTGCTGCTCAAAAGTGGGATATCCAGCAAATAGACGTTAACAATGCCTTCTTGAATGGTGATCTACAAGAAATAGTCTATATGCGACAACCTGATGGCTTCATCGATGAATCCAAGCCACAACACGTATGCAAGCTTGTCAAAGCCCTCTACGGACTCAAACAAGCTCCACGAGCCTGGTACGACAAACTCAAGGATTATCTCATAACTTGGGGATTCAAGAACAGCCGCAACGACACATCTCTCTTCCACTCCCAAAGAGACAACGTTGTTATGTTTCTCCTAGTCTATGTCGATGACATTCTCATCACCGACAACGATAATTCCTTAATACACAAGGTGATTTCTGATCTCAATCGTGCCTTCGCTCTGAAGTCTCTAGGCTCACTTGGAAGTTCAAGTCATTTTCTTGGCTTTGAATCCTCACGAGATGACTCTGGAATCAGACTTACTCAGTCTAAGTATGCCTATGATCTGCTCTCAAGAGCAAACCTGATTGACTCGAAGCCTTGCTCTACACCAATGACATCCTCAGCACCTCTAACTGCTGACGATGGTAGTCCACCGTGCGAGTCTGTTACCTTATATCGGAGCATTGTTGGAGGACTACAATATCTCACCCTCACACGACCAGACTTGGCCTTCGCTGTGAACAAACTCAGTCAGTATCTTCAAGCACCTACCACCACGCACTAGAAAGCCTGCAAGCGAGTTCTACGTTACGTCAAGGGTACAATTGGTCATGGTCTGATGTTCCACTCAGACTCCAAGCTCCAAATTGAGGCCTTCTCAGATGCTGACTATGCAGGCTGTCCTGATAATCGACGATCCACGACAGGGTATATTGTATTACTTGGTGGGAATCTGGTTACGTGGTCTGCAAGAAAGCAAAAAGTAGTGTCCAGGTACAACACGGAATCTGAGTACCGGGCCTTAGCTCAAACAGCCACTGAAATACAATGGCTAAGCTCACTCCTGACTGAACTTGACATCCCTCTTGCTGCTTCCACATCCATCATATGGTGTGACAATCAAGGTGCCGGGTCACTTGCCTCGAACCCGGTGTTCCATGCTCGCACTAAACATATTGAAGTCGATGTTCATTATATCCGTGACTTAGTTGCCAGCAAAGCCGTGGAAGTGCGCTATGTCCCCACTGAAGATCAGCTAGCAGATCTGCTAACCAAGCCACTCCCGGAGAGTCGGTTTGTCTCACTGTGCAACAAACTTGGGTTACAAGATGGCCGTCCAGTTCACGGGGGCGTATCAAACAGATGAGCTGAGCTGGCACACCTTTGTAACAGAATCAAGTTAAATTAGTTAGCAACAGAATGCTTACGTGTAATACAATTAGCTAATCAAATCAACTCTGTATATACACAGCCTTTGAGCTAATGAGAAATTAATCGATCTCATTTGCCAAACAACATTTCGTCTCTCTCTCTCTCTCTCTCTCTCTCTCTCTCTATCATTCTCTCTCAGATCTAGACCTAGATCGATCCTAGATCTTGACTGTTTCTTCCTTGAGACAGATAGAGTATGTGAATATAAAGGCATTTGATGGGTTAAGGATATTTCCTCCGTGAAATAATGGCAGCTTCTTCTTGTTGTTCAGCGAGTATTTCAAGTCCAGAGTACGATGTTTTTCTTAGTTTCAGAGGCGAGGACACTCGTTACAACTTCACGGACCGTCTCTACACTTCATTCGTGCAAAACAACATCAAAGTCTTCAGAGACGACGAAGAACTCGAAAGAGGCGACGAGATCTCACAAGCACTCAAAGACGCCATTCAGAGATCGAAAGTCTCCGTAATCGTCTTTTCAAAAAATTACGCGTCTTCGCCGTGGTGTTTGGACGAGCTTGTGCACATCCTCGAATGCCGTAAAAGAAACAATCAGATCGTCTTGCCGGTCTTTTACAACGTTTACCCTTCCCATATCCGAAAACAAAAAGAGACGTTCCAGGCTTCGTTTGCTAATCATGCAAAACGTTTCAAAGGAGATGGAAAACTAAAGATCTGGAGAGAGGCTCTGACAGAAGCGGCTAACTTAGCTGGATGGGATTCAAATGTCATTAGGTACACAATTAATTAGTGGCTACTTTCTAAATGAATACTCTCAGTTTTATCTTTGTTCTTATTTTGGATCTCTTTTTGTTATGATGTTTTGAAACGGAGTACAAATGGTTTCAACAATTTTTCAAGCAGTTTTCCAGAATTCAGTTTCAAACAATTATCAATTGAATGCTAATGTGAATGTAACAACTCAGTCATAATTTTAGATAATAAGGAGCTAAGACATGTATGATATGATCTGTTCTAATAAATACTTCTATCTTTGATATACCGAAGAAATAAAACCTTAGCTTTGTGTTACTTTAAACATTCTCTTTTAGTTCTCATTATCTATCTTACTCCGTGATTCAATAATTCTATCAATTACAATTCTCTTTTCTTCATTATGCTAGGCCAGATTCTGATCTAATAAAAAAGATCATGGTAGACGTTCTCAAGAAACTGAACTCAGTTCACGTCGAAGACGATTTCAAGGGTTTTGTTGGCTTAGAAAGGCGTTTCCAAGAGATCGAAGATCTGCTGTGTGTCGCCTCACAGAAACCCCTGCGCATGATAGGCATTTGGGGGACGGGTGGCATAGGCAAGACGACCCTAGCACGTTTCGTCTTTCAGCGTCTCTGCTCCAAATTCGATGCTTGTTTTTTCGTCGAAGCCATAAGGGTCAATTGGGAACAAGGCCAGAAGAAGTACTATGACTCCAATAACAATCTCTTCGACCACAGACGCCTCCGGGGGAAAAGGGTCCTAGTGGTTCTCGACAATGTGAATGATCCGGAGGAATTAGAATTTTTAACAGAAGTTGCTGATCGATTTGGCCCGGGAAGTAGAGTCATCGTAACGACGAGAGACATGCAAATCCTTAGGGGAGATGTTGATGACACGTACAAAGTCGAGAAGTTAGATTTCAAAGAAGCCCTTCAACTGTTTCGTTCGGCTGCACTAAGCAAAACAGCCCATCAAGAGGATGATTCTACTCGTCAACTCTGCGAGAAGATCACAAATTATGCCGATGGAATCCCACTAGCTTTGAAAGTCCTTAGTTCTTTTTTCCGGGGAAAGACGCTGGAAAATTGGGAAGCAGAGCTGAACAAATTGAAAGTGTGTCCAAACGAAAAAATTATGAATATTTTGAGGACGAGTTATGACAGACTTGATAAAACACAGAAGCGTGTGTTCCTCGACGTCGCGTGTTTTTTTAAACATGAATTCAGAGACTATGCAGAGAAGATTTTGGAAGCTTGTGAGTTGCACCCAAAAACGTGCCTCGATGATCTGGTTGACAAGTCTCTCATATATATCAATGTTTACAACAAACTTTGTATGCATGACTTGGTACAACAAATGGCTTGGAGTGTTGTGCAGTCTAACATTGAGCTCGAAAATCGCAGTCGTTTTTGGAGTACTCACGATGCTTCTCGCATTTTAGAGAGTACTAGAGTAAGTGATTAAACGATGTTAAAAAGATTTTTGCCTCATTTTAATTATGATATTTATCAATTATAGTTGTTTTTAACTTCCAGGGGACGGCGAAAATCGAAGTAATAATTCTTGATATGTCAAAAATCAGTAGAATAGAGTTCAACTCGGGTGCTTTTCAAGACATGTCTGAGCTCAGATTACTTAAAATCTTTCATTCTGACGTTCGCAAGACATGTGAAGTGTCCATAAAAGGTGGAGACAGGTCTGGCCTTCACTTTTTTCCCGATACTCTCCGATATCTCCATTGGGAAAAGTTTCCATGGAAGTCATTTCCACGGAGTTTTAAGCCTCAATATCTTGTGGAACTTATCCTGCCATTCAGCAATATTGTTCAACTTTGGGAAGGAATACAGGTAGTTACAAAGTTTCATATGTTTTTTGTTCTAGTAGCTAAGAGTTTTGTTTATGAATAATTACAAAATAAGAGTTAATCTAATCATCTTGGTCTCTTTGGATTTTTGTTACAGCCGCTTGGGAATTTGAAAAAAGTAGATGTTAGCCACTCAAAACGGCTGATTGAACTTCCAGATCTCTCTCAAGCCTCCAAGTTAGAGCATGTATATCTTGAACATTGTACGAGTCTGCTTGAAGTTTCTTCGTCAATTGAGAATCTTCGCGAGCTTAAAACTTTAAATCTCAACGGATGCTCATCGATACGCAATTTTCCAAAGCTTCCCAACAGTATTGTGTCTTTGGTGCTGAGTGGAACCCCAATCGAGCGACTGCCTCGGTCGATTTGGTACCAAGATTATATCGAGATAAAAAATGTTTCTGGTTGCAAAAACCTTCTGTGTTCCCCAAGTTTCTCTGATTTTATGAGTAGTTCAAGGATCCACAAAGTATTCAACAGTTATAAATCTCGAAATGTAGTCAGTCACTGCATAAAACTTCATATACATGAGTGTTCAAGGGATGCTTTCTGTCCGGTGCTTCCATTGTGTTATGATTTCAGCGGCTGTACAAATTTAGTGGCAAACATGTCGATTCCGAGGACTCTTCTCACAAAATATTTGGAAACTGGCTTTCGGAAGAAAGATCTACGCCTTCTTTTTCTTAATCGCTTGGGATTTAAGGGAGATGTAAGCCAACATTTCAGCAGATGTAAGGGAGATGTTATCTTATGTTATTCTGGCAGAGGATTCGAGGAAGATGAAGTCTACAGCTTTTTTGAAGTACGTATACGCTTTCAAACAGGAATGCTTTTTTTTTTTTTCATTATTATTATCGAATTGGGATTTTTTGTCCCTAATATTTTGACATGTGCAGACACCCACTAGAAACTTTGTTCTGCTGCGTAAAATAAAATCCTAACATATCTCAATATCTAGATTTTATGTTGAGGAATCACTTATGACGTATACGACTGAGTAGTGACGTTATGTTTCATATGGCAGGAAAGGAAGCAGGCAAGAATTTGTCATATGTTTGATAACCATCAATTTGGTAACGAAATCAGCATATGCTTTGACGACCGACCTGATGACAAAATCATGGGTTTCTCTGTATGTTCCGTTGTCAGCTTCTCTGATTCTGAAGAAAGAGATAATCCTTTGAGACGGCTCTACAAAGATGGCTACAGAGAATTCAACTTTCATTGTGAACTATACAACGATGGTATTAACCAACTTTCGTTTAGATTCGCGGTTGTCCACAATGAAGATGGCTATATTGGCGCCAAGGTAACAGAATGTGGGGTCAGTGTTATATATCGCGGGGAACAGACAGAGCTTGCAGGTATTGGAAGATGGTTTAATAAAAAGACAGGGTATTAGAACCAGACAACACATTGAAAAAAAAAAAAAAAAAAAGAACTGGACAACAATGTTCTTATATTTCTCAATATTTTTTTTTTTTTTTTTTTTTTTTTTTTTTTTTTACTTTTAGTTCTAGTTTTTTATTTTATTATAACCTTGTTAATTATTGACACTGAAATGTTTTTAAAAAATTTGGATGGCACTGCGACAGTATCTTTTATATGTATAAATTTTTTTTTTTTTAATTTGCAATCTTCATAAAAAAAAAAAAGAGATTTGTAAGCAACTAGGTCACTTTAAACATGTGATTTTGGATCTAGCCTATGTTTGACAATTTTTAGGGATATAGCCAAATAACTTATGTGGCAATAAATAAGGTCTAATTTGCCCTTATTTATTAACAAATTCGTCACTTTCTCTCTCTTATTTTTTCAAATATTTTTTTTTGTATCAAAACTTCAAAAATTCATATATTTCTCATACGAACTCGAAATTGAGTGATTTCAGATCTTACAAATTCGTGGCGTCGAGATCTTCAAAAATAGACTCATTGTGTTTGATGAAAAATTATGTTTAATGCATCATAGTTACGTTTTCATTTATTTTTTGAAAATTTCAAAAATTTCTAGTTATTTCCATATTTAAGGTAATAACGTGATTTTTCTACATCTATGGTATTAAACATGATTTTTCATCAAACACAATGGATCTATTTTTGAAGATCTCGGCGTCACGAATCCGTAGGATTTGGAATCACTCAATTTCGAGTTCATATGAGATAGATATGGTTTTTTGAAGTTTTTATGTAAAAAAAAATGTAGGAAAAAAATAGGAGAGAGAAAGTGACGAATTTGTTAATAAATAAGGGTAAATCAGACTTTAATTATTGCCACACAAGTCTGTTGGCTATTTCCCTAAAAATTGTGAAACATAGGCTAAAAACAAATTTCATAGTTTCATTTTGACTATTTCGCTACACTGCAAAAAAAAAAAAATACTGAATTACGCATTGATTTATATATTTTTGATACATTTCTATTCTAACTCGATTAAAGTCTTATCATTGTTAATTGTTGCAAAATACTGAACCTCTTATAGATTGCAAAATACTCATTAATCAAAATAAACGGGATAGGTTTGACATAATTACATCCATTAAAATTAAAACAAAAATTAACAACCGGTTATTTGACAACAAAATTTCAAAATCCTACAGAAAATCCAGGAAAATCACTCTTATACTTAAAAGTTAAAACAAATCAACTAATAAAAAACATTAAACTCATTAAAAATTTCAAACCCCTAAATTTGATGGTTAATATTGATTAATTTAAGTTAATTTCGATTAAATAAACTAATAATAGGTGAATAATGGTTCACTAGTAACCCATCACGCGAATTAAAGCCTCAACTATCCTCGGAAGCAAAGAACTCCTAAATGAGTCAAGGAGCCTCCCACCACTAGAGAAAGCAGATTCAGAAGACACCGTAGAAACTTGAATAGCTAATATGTCAAGAGCTGTCTTAGACAAGAACGGGTCCTTGTGACCATTCAACTTCCACCATGCTAGGATATCGAACTACCGAGAGTATGTCTCAACACGCTCGTTCAAGTACTTATCAATTTCATGCCTGCTCAACAACGAGTCATCGGGATCTTAGTCCTCTGTATCAAATTGAGCACTTTGTGCACTTGACTTAGGAGTTGAAGATTGTGGATTTTTGTTGTCAGACTAAATCTTTTAGTAGCTCGGAGAGGCATGGAGGATGATGGCGGTGTGAATAGAGTCAGAGAGGCACAGAGGACGATGGCGATTCCTTGATCTCGAGAGGAACGGCTTGGTCGGAGATGGAGTTTGGGCTAGGTCGCAGTCTCGGAGATTACTTTTTTATTTGGGAATATAAATTAATGGATATTGTCATATTCATATTGGACAGGATGAGATGAAACGAAAGAAGAAAAGAATGGGAAAGGAAAATTCAGAGACATAAATAATTTAGGGTTGTATTTTTTTAAGTAATAAACCGGTCCGGTTTGGACTGCGGTTCAAAAATAAAAACCCGGACCTGACCATTTGTAAGGCGTAGCCGGACCGGACAAGATTGAAAATAAACGTTTTAGACCAGACAAGATTGAAAAAAAAAACGTTTTAAATTGGACCGACGGTCTAAAAACCATTGGTCTGGTCCGGTTTATGATTTTTCTGAGACGACATATTTTGCACCATTGCTTTATCATTAATTTTTGGATAATTTACAAGATTCCACCCTCAAGTTGACGTGTAATAACCCACCCCTATTGTTTGAAAAAACTCATCCGTGCCCTTATAATCTTGCATTTTTGTAGTTGTGCTCCTTCTGTTAAGTATTATTTGTCAACTATCCAGTTTTTATCACTTGTTTGTCATGTGACAGTGAAATTCCGTGAGTTTACTTAAATATCCTTATTATATTTAAAATAAAATAAAAAATGAATAAACAATTAAAGAAAATCAATGTCCATAAGCTTTTCCAATGTGAAGCTCGTTGATATGCAATGAGAGTGGATTGCATAAGCTTTTCAAGACTATCTCTGTGGATTAAGGCGAAAATTATTCCAACACAAATCTGCTATTGAAAATCAAGATTATGGCGTTTATTCAGAAGAAAATCAATTACAGTGGATTGCATAAGCTTTTCCAATGTGAAGCTTGTTGTGGAAAATCAATGTCGATGCTACATTTTATCAAGGCGGAGAGGCTGTGGTATGATGGCAAGGAGCTCGGAAGGTAGCGGAGCTCAATCGGTGGTCATCGAGACCGACGAAAGAAATAGACTGCGTAACTATTTCCAACTGAAAGCTCTCGCTGTGAAGATCACCAAAACACTTTAAATTATCATGGAAACACCATTTTTTGGCGGCGGATTCGGGGCGATGGCTATCAGAATCCGACAGCTTTTCTCGACTTTGAATAGTCGAAATTGATCTACTCGACGACCCGATCAAGGCCCAATCAACAGTTTATGAAACAGAGATTTGGTTGCGGAAATGTCAAAGCTCGAAGAGACGGAGAGAAACCGGCAGCGGCAGAGGGAGGCCGGATTTGGATGGAGTAGAGAGCGTCGATGAACCACTAGCGATCGGAGCAAGATGGCTTGACCGGCGGACATTTTCCGCTGAACGCCACATAGATAAATAAAATAAGGTGACAAAAAAATGGTTGTTGATAGAGTTTAATATTTTTTTAAAGTATATTATGTTTATAATATTACTAAATTACCTTTAAAACATGAATCACGTGCATACACACGTACACGGACGTACACGTACACAATGTTTAAAATATCGATACTCATACTCATACCGAGGTTCTGATTTTACGGATATATCGAGTATCGACGGATATATCGACGGATATTCTATAACAATTTTAATACCGACTACCGATTATATCGGTGATATATCGATTATCGACGGATATATCGACACAAATCCTATAAAAATATATAAAAGGTATAATATATAATTTAATGATACATATAACAATTATATTTTAAATATATATATATATATATATATATATATATATATATATATATATATATATATATATATAAAACATATCTATATATATTTATATCTATATAGATATATACGTAATATACGTAATGAATGAATATATAACATTTATTTAGCTAACAATAAAGTTCACCTTATTATGAAATCAATAAATTTAAAAAAATCACTCCATATAAACCTATGTAGTTCTATGAATTTTAATAAGCAATAATGGGTTTTCATCCTCCCAAGAACTCAAGTTTAAATTTGGTTCCAGTGGCTATTTAGCCATATGAAACGTTAGAATTTTGAAATAGCCAACGTTTCGTTAATATTTTGTAAATAGCCACGTAAATCTATTTACACTATCAAAATAACCAAAAACGCAGAGTGAATTTCTAGTAAATATGACTATTTACGAAATATTTACAAATTTTTTTGGTTATTTACGAAAAATTTACAAAACGTTGGCTAAAACGCAAACGCTTATGTTTATGTGGCTTATATCGCTAAATTTTTGTTTAAATTTTGGGCCTGTTTAGAGCTATGAAAATAGGTATTTCAGGAATAACTTTTCTGTTTTCGCTGTTGTAGGAATGTTTTTTTTTTTATAAAAACGGTATTTCGGGAAGAAAACGATATTTTGACTGTTATATTAGTTTTTTTTTTTTTTTTTTTTTTTTTTTTTTTTTTTTTTTTTTTACCGAACTTCCCATTTTTTCTTGATATCGGGATATATCGTCAGTATTTTGAACCTTGCACGTACATGTACACGTACACGTACACGTGTGACTTTAAATTGGATGGCATCAAAAAAGTTTCACAGAAGCACCATTTTTTGACACGATGCAATATTAGAAAGGCCCGTAAGAGTTTTTCTAAACAGCAGGGGTGACCCGTTACACGTGTTGAAGTGAAGAGGGCAATTGTGTAAGTTATCCTTAATTTTTTTTTATTTCAGAGTATGCGGATCCTTTTATAGCCACAGAAAGATTTTTGTTTTCGGATTCTCGTTTCAGACTTTTACGTTCGAATTTTACGTTCTGCACACAAGGCGTTCGACGAAATGCCGCAAAAAAGATATCTCCCCTCCTAGGCCTCCTCGCCGTGATTTACTGGTATGTACATATATATATATATATATATAGAAAAATTTCATTATCTAGACTCGAAAGTAATGAAAATATCTCAATTAGACCCATTACTTAAAAATATCCAAAATTGGACTTTTATACCAATTTTGGACGAAAATACCCTCAATTCAAATATACACGTTTTCCCATCTCTTTCACTCTCACACTCTCACTTTCTCTCTCTAGCTCTTTCCAAAATTCCGACGCCCACCACACTATTCCGACGCCAAAGACACAAATCCGACCTCCACCACCTCAAATCCGACACCCACCACACCAAATCCGACCGAAACCACCACAAATCCAATCTCCACCACACCACTTCAAGGTCTCAAGCTCTCAAAGTGTCATAACCCAAAATGACAATAAATGTTAGTTTTTTTATGTTTTTTTTTAATGGTTTGATTAGTGTAGGGTTGAAAACATACAAGATTTTAATACTTATTAGTTATTTTAGGTTGATTTGAATGAGATTTAAAGGTAAAACTAGATTTTTTTTTTTTGAAAAACTGGAAATTTTCGATGAATACCATCGGAATTGGTCGGCGAGGTCGGAATTGGTCGGAGAGGTCAGAAAGGGTCGGAATTGGTTGGAGAGGTCGGAATTGGTCGGAATGGGCCGAAAACTGACAGATTTTCTGCTTGAATTTCATCCGAAACGGTCGGATTTCATTGGAAATAACGACAAATTCCGGAAAGTTTAACCTACATCTACCAACTTTATTTATTCTACACAAACTATATCACTAAAGCTATGAAAGATGAATGAACAAGCATACTTACCCATTGTTGATGTCGATTTTTGGATCGATCAACAATCACAAATAATAAAGTGCTAGTGTATGATATTTATTTTAACGGGGTTTCAGAAGACGTCGTACAAAAAACTGTATAAGGACAAAAGACTATAATAAGAGGAAAATATTAATAAACTTTATTGATCGTGAAACTGAATTACAAGGGGACAAAGTGACGAAGTATCGTAGGCGAACTCGGCACTGAAAGCAACAATACTGAAATAATAATTCTGAAAATAAATTCTAAGCTCGTGTGTGCAAATCGACATCTGATCCTCTATTTATAGACGAGGCGGCTCTTCTTTTCGATTACGTCGAGGCCTTGGGACTGACCCTTCCACAGATGTGTCCGAACTTTGTTCGGATGGTTCTGGGTTTGATGGTCGTGGCCCATGAGCAAGGTGTCGATCTCGACGTGATGGACCTAGTCCGTTTATGCGTCGTGAAGAGAAACTTGAAGCACGACCCGAAATGCTTCTATCTTTCGAAGGCGGCGGGCAAGGGAGTGATCTCGGCCCTTCCTTCGAAGGATAAGTATTGGGGTCGGCGATATTTTTATTTTACTTTCAACGAGCATTCTCTCGGGGACCGAGCTCCTCGATTCAAGTCGAAGTGGGCGAGCTCTCCGAGTAGGCCGATTAATTTTATAATTGTCTTTATTCATTCATAGAGGTCGAAATGGTATAGTTGTTTTTAATGTTTTATGCATAATCATTTTTCAGGGAAAATCATAGCACCATCAAGTCCTCAGTTCGCCGGAAAGTTTGAACTTTTACAAGAAGGACGCGGTGAGTGACCTTCTTTTACTAAAGAAAGATTCACTTCGGCTGGACTTTGGCCGACCTCATCTGCAACCTTAGAAGGTTAGTATTCTTAAATTTTGCATTCATCTTTGTCATTGTCATTATATATATATATATATATATATATATATATATATATATATATATTTAGTCGTCGGGGACAACATGAACTCCAATGTTTCTGCTCGCGACGCCCGGCGTAAAAAAAAAGTCTGTTGCCGGGGTCTCTTCCTCGTCTACCACGCAGCCGGTTCCTTCTCAGGAACCCGAAGACGAGATCATCGGGACTCGCAATTCTGGTGATGTCCTGATCGTCAATGTCAAAGACGACGCGGTCCCGGTGGACGTTGAGGCCGCTCAAGGTGATCAAGCCCTCGACTCTGCTCCGGCCGCACCATGCGGAGAGACGGAAAAGTCAGGCGAGCCCTCCAGCGGACCTAGGAAAAGGAAGGACCCGGCTCGTCGAAACGACAGCCGAGAAGAAGAAGGTGAGGGCGAATTGTCCGGAGACGAGGGGAACAAGATGAAGAGGAAGTAGAAGAAGAAGAGCGGCGATGGAGGCGGGGTGTCCGCACCGGCACCCACGGTCGGGGTGGCCAAATCGGTGCCCCTGACCACAGCGGCCAAGGGGAAGTCTTTGGCCACGGCGGCTCGGGCGGCCCAGGAAAGGAGGAGGCCAATATTGGGCAAGGGGAGTCTAGTGGAGACTCATTCGAGTGGGGCGACCGCGGCGAAGTCCGTGAACGAAGTGGGTTCTTCTTCGAAACCGAGGAAGAAGTACAACATCTAATTCAAGTATAACCGCGACACCCTGCTCTGCGACGATTTATACTCGTCCGCCGGGCTCCTCAGGCAGCTCAGTGTCGACATCTTGTCGCTGCCCAAGGTGCCTCTGCTCATCGAGATGGACTGGTATCGTCTCATGGCCCAACAGATCACCTCGGTAAGTCTGAGAGTTTTATTGAGTAGACGGACTGAAAAACTTGGGGATTTTATTTAGATTTTGATTTTATGTCTGTGTTCGCAGCTCTCCCACCAGCTCAACCGTTGTGTGTTCCGATATGAGGAGCATATCAAGAGGGCTCGGGCCGCAGCGGCCAGCTCCGAAGAGGCAAAGAAGAAAACTGATTCCCTCTGCGCCGAGCTCAAAGGGATGGGTGAGAAGGTGACCGAGCTTCAAGAGGACGTTCTGGCCAATAACGCTCTTTTGGCGAGGTCAAAGACGGTGCAGGCCGCCTCAGAGGCGAGGATCAAGGAGCTTGAGGCCCAAGTTGAGAAGGGCAAAAAGGCAATCGACAAATGGGGCATTCACTCAAGAGCGCTTGCCAAGGAGCTTGCGGGGGCCAAGGCTCGGATAAAAAACAATGACAGGGACCTCGCCAGTGCCAGGGAGGAGATCACCAAACTGAAGAGATCGGCCAAGGTCGAGAGAGATAGGGCGGTCCTGGCGGCGAAGAAGGCATCGTCGATGAAGTACCGGGAGCAGATACTAAAATATCGCGCTCAGCGGGAAAAAACTGATGAGGCGATCGTGATTATGAAGAAGTTGGAGCAGTGTCGGGGCAACAACGAGCTGATCACCGAAGTCATCAACAATTCAGCCCCCGACTGGTCGAGCGAACTGGCGGATACCGAGGCAGATTTCACCGACTACGAGCAGGAGCTCGCCGCCGTCGTCATTCCGGTAGTTGAGGATATTCCTTTTACTCCGTATAATGATAGTTCGTCCACCGAAGCTCCAACCGACCCTGAGGTTCCTGTCTTTGATGAGCACGGCTCGATGCTAGGCTTGACCGAAGAGGTTCTCGCCACCATCCCAGAGGCTCAAGAGGATCAACCCTTCACCCCGACCCCGGAGCGTACTGGATGTGAAGCCCCGAACTTGGAGCGAACCGAGCAAGACGCCCCCGGCCAGTCCTGAGTCCAAGCCCGCCATTTTCAAGAAGTTTTATGAATTTGCAATTATTTCTATTTTCTCGTTTCGTTTTTTTGGCCCGTTTGTTTTGGGCGAAACTTTTTTAGTATTTTGAACAATTATAAGGGGCTTCGGTACCCCTATCTTTATTATGCTTTATTTTATTCTTATTATTTATTTTTATATATTTTTTTATTAATTATATTATTTTGTCCAAAACTCATGCATGTGTGATTGTTCGCAAAATTGCCAAGTCCTTCAGATCGCCCAACTAATACTCTGAAATGGCAATTGATCGCGGTCCGAAGTGACTTAAGATCCCCCTGAATTTGGTTAAGTCTTTTAGATTGTCGGTGTCTAAAATGTTTCCCTTACAACTTTAGGGCGAGGTCAGATGATCTTGTTGTATCTTTATAATTCACTAAGTCTTTTAGATTGTAAAAATCTAAAATGTTTCCCTTAAGCCGGAGCGTTGTGATTTTTTCTAAGTCTTTTAGGTCGACTGATGTCTAAAATGTTTCACTTAGGCTTGAGTAATCACCCTTTCGTAGTCAAGTCTCTTAGATGGCCGAGATCTATATTCAATTGGGACGACATGGGCGAGGTCGACTTTATCAAGGGGACGACCTCATGATAGGGCGTTACGTGGAATATCGAGGGGAGGTTTTGGACCTCGCCTGAGTCGAGATGGGATACACTGCGAGCTTGGTCCGGTGTTCAGAGTCCGAGGCGAAGTGCATGTTTTCGTTGTGTGGAGACTGTGCCTTTTTAAAGGCTGCCTACGTACCCTTATACAGGGATCAAGTCGGTCGTAGTTCGATTCTTATTGCTTTCAGCAATAGTATTTCTTTAGGTTCGAGACGTTCCATGACCTCAAAGTCGGGACATCGTCTAGAGTTTCGAGTTCATAGACTCCGGGACGCACAACCTTGGTGACCCTATATGGGCCTTCCCAATTAGCACCTAGTTTTCCGGAGTCAGCCTCAGCGGTGTTTTGGAAGGTTTTTCGGAGGACCAAATCTCTTTCATCAAATCTTCTTTCGTTAACGCCTTTATTGTAGAATCTGGCAATGGATTGCCTATAGTGGGATAGCCGTATCAGGGTTGAGTCCCGCTTTTCTTCTACGAGGTCCAAGGCATCGCACATCAATTCATTATTTTTGAACTCATCCTCCGGCGCGTGCATTACCCTAAGGGTTTGCACTTGGTGCTCGATTGGGATGACTGATTCAACTCCATGGACCAGGGAAAATGGGGTTTCCCCTGTCGGCCTTCGCGGACTAGTTCGGTAAGCCCAGAGCACGCCAGGTAGTTCTTCTGTCCACCATCCTTTCTTAGTATCGAGCATTTTCCTTATGGAATCTACTATGGGCTTGTTTGTAGCTTCCGCGTGTCCATTCCCTTGAGGATATCGAGGTGTCGACATCCTCAACTCAATGTTATTGTGGAAGCAAAAGTTCCTAAATTTTTTTGATATGAACTATGACCTGTTGTCCGTTATGATCTCGTGGGGAGTTCCATGTCTACAGATTATATTTTTCCAGATGAATGATGTGACGTCGACATCTTTTATCAAGACAAAACCGCCTGCTTCCACCCATTTTGAAAAATAATCTGTTATGATTAATAAAAATCTTAGTCCGCCAGGGGCGACCGACATTGGTCCCACGATGTCCATAGACCATTTCATGAATGGGTATGGTGCCGAGATGGAGGACAACTCTTCCGTGGGTCTTTTTATGTTAGGGGCATGACGTTGGCATTGGTTGCAGCGGCGCGAGTGTGCCTCGTAGTCTGCCAACATGATCGGCCAAAAGTAGCCTTGCCTCTTTATTTTGATAGCGAGCGCTCGCCCGCCCGCGTGATTTCCGCATTCTCCTTCGTGCACGTCTTCTAGGATTTGCTTAGATTTCTCCATCCCGACACACTTGAGGTAGGGTCCTGCGAAGCTTCTCTTAAACAGGCTTCCGTCTATGATGCAAAATCTCGCGCTTCTCTGCATGAGTTTGCGTTTTGCCATCTTATCGGATGGGACCGTACCAGTCGTGAAGTGATGCAATATTTCATCTCTCCAATCCCCCCTTCTATTGTTATGACTGCGATAACGGTCATGGCAATGGAAGATTGTTTGATTGTTTCGACTGGTATGACCCTTTTGAGGTCCGAGTCCGAGGTAGATGCCAAGGCAGCCAACGCATCTGCCGAAGTATTCTCACCTCGGGGGATCCGTGTCAGGGAGAATTCTTCGAAATGTTTCGTTAGATCTTTTACGACTTTTAGGTAAGCTTCCATTCGGTCATCCCTAGTCTCGTATTCCCCGGAGTATTGGTTTGCTACGAGTTGAGAATCGTAGAAAACTTCCACTTTCTTTGATCTGACTGCAGTGGCCACCTAAGTCCGGCGATTAGTGCTTCGTACTCGGCTTCGTTGTTTGATGCAACGAAGTCGAGCCTGAATGATTGTTCTATAGTCTCACCGTGAGGGGATAGGTGTATTCCTACTCCTGCCCCTTGCTTTGACGATGCCCCATCCACTTTGAGTGTCCAGGTGCCTTCGACTTTGGTCACGGCGGGGCCTTCCCTTGGGAGTTCGATGATGAAGTCCGCCAAAACTTGCGATTTTGCGGATATCTTCATTCGGTACTCAATATCGTATTCGCTCAGTTCAACGGCCCACTTAGTTAACCTTCTCGATTGATTGAGGCTGTGTAGGAAACTTCTAAGCGGATGCGATGTCATTACTATTATGGTGTGAGATTTGAAATATGGCCGAAGTTTCCGCGCGGCGGAAACGACCGCCAAGGCCAACTTTTCCATAACAGGATATCGAGTTTCAGCGTCGACTGACGACTTGCTTGTATAGAAGATTGGTAGTTGGTCCCCTTGTTCTTCTCTGACGAGTACTCCACTAACGGCCGCTTGGGATACTGCGACGTACAGGTAGAGCGGCTCCCCCGCAACGGGTTTTGCTAAGATCGGGGGCGTCGATATATACTCTTTCAATCTTTTGAACGCCTCTTCGCACTTGTCGTCCCATTCGAGCTTCTTGTTTCCTTTAAGGAGTTGGTAGAAAGGGAGACATTTGTCCGTGGACCGAGATATGAAGCGGTTGAGGGCAGCAATGCGTCCCGTCAACCTCTGAACTTCACGCCTATTACGGGGTGAAGGCATTTCTCGCAATGCGTGCAGTTGATCCGGGTTAGCATCAATTCCTCGTTGGGTAACTAAATATCCAAGGAATTTACTAGATGAGACTCCGAATGAACATTTAGTGGGATTGAGTTTCATTTGGTACTTATTCAATACCTCAAAACATTCCTCCAAATGCCCTATATGGTAGTTTTCCCTTAGGGACTTTACGAGTATGTCGTCGATATATACTTCCATCGTTTTCCCTATCTTTTCTTTGAACATTTCGTTGACTAGCCTTTGGTAGGTGGCGCCAACGTTTTTTAGTCCAAAGGGCATGACCTTGTAGCAGTACGTGCCTCGGTCGGTGATGAAAGCTGTCTTTTCTTGATCGTCTGGATGCATCAGGATTTGGTTATATCCTGAGAATGCGTCCATGAACGACATGATCTTATGTCCCGCAGTTGCTTCGACTAGCTGGTCGATATGAGGCAACGGGAAGCTGTCATTGGGGCATGCTTTATTCAAATCAGTGAAATCAACGCGTACCCTCCATTTTCCATTTTTTTCTTCACGATGACAGTGTTTGCCAGCCAATCAGGATATTTTACTTCGTGTATTGAATCTGCACTGAGCACTCTTTCAACTTCGCCGTTGACGACCCGTGCCCTGTCGGGACCGAGCTTTCGTCTTTTTTGTTTTACAGGTTTAAAACTAGGATCGACGTTAAGTTGGTGAGACGTAACGTCGATGCTTATTCCTAGCATATCTTCGGTTGACCAGGCGAAGGTGGACTTGTTTCGTTTTAAGAAACAGATCAGCTCTCGCTTGATACCACCTTTAAGCTTGGTTCCGATTCCGACACACTTGGAAGGATCGGAGCCATCGAGCTGTACTTGGATTGTCATCTCGGTATTCATCGCATCGAGGGAGTCGGGTTCTTCTAGTGCAGAAACGCTCTCGGCCGACTCCACGTTCATTAATTGCTATTGTTCTTCTTTAAACGCTTTAACGCAATGCTTGTGGCTAGTGAGATAGCAGCTGCGGGAGATTGCCTGATTGTCTCGGATCTCTTTTATCCCCTCAGGCGTAGGGAAGCGAATACATTGATGAAAGGTTGAGGGCACAGCCCTCATCCTATGTATCCATGGTCTTCCCAAGATAATATTTTAGGGGGAGAGACAGTCTAGTACTTGGAATTCTACTATTTTATTGATTCCACTTGTTTTTACGGGCAACCTGATCGTTCCTAAGGATGGAGTAGTTGACCCATTGAACCCTGTCAATTGGGTTTGTTCTCTTTCGATCTCGTCCTCGCTGATTCCCATCCTGGCCAGGGTATCTTTGAAGATAAGATCTACGGAGCTGCCTCCATCGATTAGGACTCTTGCGACCTCACAGTTTGACACGTCAATCGTGATTACGATGTTGGAATTGACCTAGGGTTTAAGAAAAAGTTTAACGCTTCGGTAAGCGGCGGAATTTTAAAAATTTTCTTTTGACAAGTAAAACGATTTTACTAACCTATACAAAGAGCAAGCACATGTAAATAAAAACTATTATGAGCATAAAAGATTACTAACCTTTTTAGAAGCTTGAACGTTGAAAAGCTTTTGGAAAGTTGCAACGTTCGTCTCCCCCCTCGCAGCACGTCTCTCTTCTTTCTTCGGCAACACGAGCAACCACGATAGTTTCTATCACTAAATCACTCGAGAGAAAAGGAATTAGTGAGTGGGCACTTTTAAACACAACGGCTCAAGAACAAGTCCTAAAGTCGAAGAGCTAAAAACGCTAGGTCAAATGAGGACCTAGGAGCCAAAACATAAAAAGGGAAATTGACTAGAGAGAAAGAGAGAGAGGAGTCGGCCAAGCTAGAGAGAGAAGCTCTCAAATCTCTAAAACTTGGGATTGATGAAATGTGAAGAATGAAGGCTCTATTTATAGGAAAGGTTTCACATTCAATAAGGTAGTTTCCTCTTTTATAGAATATCACATATTCATGAGCAAATATTGCCCATTACCCTCTTAAGTCACACGGCCAACAAGGCTTCTAGAAGCCCTTGGATTTGTTTCCTATTTTGTTCTCTTATGCCTTGGCCGAATTTCCTTATGGCATGCATAGGAAATTTGTTTTCTCTTTTTCTTTTGGCAAGTATCTTGATACATTTATGCACAAAATATTCTCTCTTTCTTGCTTAGGGTTAGACGCCCAACGTAAATCTAGAAGGAGCTTCTAAAAGCTTCTTCATTTGTTCATGACAACATGAGAAAGGCCCATTAAGAATTTTCAATAAAATTTTTATGAAATGAAATTAATCAACAAGGCCCAATTAAACCAATTTTGGCCGAGTGGTCTTAAGTCATCAAATGACCTTGTCAAAAAATTTATTGACATTCATTTCATCTTATGTCCAAAAGGACAAAAATACCCTTTTGACAATTTTCATAAAACTTGTCTCGTTCTTGTTTTGACTTAGCTTATAGTTTAACTATTCCTACTCGATATGATTTGTGACAGTGACCTCATGGATCCAAATGAACAAAGCTTGAGCTAAACACTTGGACTCAAGAGTTCACAAACCTTTTCCAAGTTTAGCTTAATGTCAATTGACTCCACTAAAGAGTTGACACTGAAATTCTCTCGGTTCAAATGAATATATTTTCTACTCAAGAATTCAAAAAAATTATGATGAGCGGATCCACTGAATATTATCTATGTTTACTCTTCATGAATATCATCAGCTAGTCGGGATTTGTGAAATTACCATTTTACACTTCTAGCTGTTATTTCCTCAACTCCTTTGTCGCTTGTGAATAAGTTAGAAACAATGTATTGACGAGGAGCTAACAAGTCACATTGTTTCATCCAAAAGAGTCAAGGCTCAATTTAGACACTGGCCAGTTCATTTATTCACATTCCAAGGAACAAAGCATGAGGTGATATACATTGCATTTCAGCAATCTTGTACATGGATTCCATATCTATGAGAACTTCACAAAGTTACTCATGACATTCTCACAACTTAGTACTTCACCAATAGGCCCTGTTCAGAATCACATAGTGAGTCCAAACTCTGACTTTCTCAAATGAGAATACGTAAGCTGTGAAATGGCATGTCTCATTTCAGGATTAAGGTAAGCACGATGCAATTCATACGTAGTGACTTCGAGACATAAGAGGTTAAATGGTTTGTTCTTATTTTGTCTCTAGAAGTGCACTGGTCAATTCAGTACCTACAGAAGATACCTAGAAGAACTATAGAGTCTCCAACTCTCAATGTCCCATAACCAGACATCATAGATTCTCCTAACAATCGTACTGAGGTTAATAGTCATTTGACCCTTAGATTGCGAATATATCGTTTTTAAGTAAACTACGAAGAGTTTTTTTCATGCAAATCAACATTTGTCTCTTCGTAAGTTGTTAAGTTTGTTTATGGACTAAAGACTAATGTTTTATCATAAAGCTTCAAACAGACAAGAAAGAATGAATGAACGTTTCAAGTTTTTATTAATGAATAAGCAATTACAAGCATGAGTCTTCGTGAGACTTTATTACATCAAATGTACAAAATAAAGACTACAACTCTTCTTGTGGGCACCATTGACAACAAACTCCCACTTCACTCAAAAAAGATGTGTGTAGTCCTTCATGCCTAATCCCTCTCGATGTTGGTCGAAGACCTTGTTAGCCAGGGCCTTGGTGAATGGATCTTCTAGGTTGTCCACCGTTGAGATCTTCTTCACTTCCACGTCTCCACGCTGCACGATCTCTCAAATCAAATGGTATTTCCTCTCAATATGTTTAGAGCGCTTATGGCTTCGAGGTTCCTTTGAGTTAGCAACAGCCCCACTATTATCACAATAAAGGGTTATTGGCTCGTCGACGTTTGGAACAACTTCCAAATACTTAAGGAATTTTCTAAGCCATACAGCCTCTTTGGATGCTTCACAAGTAGCCACATATTATGCTTCCATTGTGGAGTCAGCAATGCAAGATTGCTTAATACTCCTCCACACAACAGCTCCACCATTAAGGATGAACACAGATCCCGAAGTGGATTTCCTGGAATCCTTATCTGCTTGAAAATCGGAGTCGGTATATCCCGTCATAGTCAGGTCAGTACCTGAGTATGTAAGCATCAAGTTCCTAGTTATTCGAAGATACTTAAGAACATGCTTAACAGCAATCCAGTGCTCGGGTTCAGGGTTGGATTGGAAACGGCTAACTACGCCAACGGTGAAACATATATCAGGTCTAGTGCAAAGCATAGCATACATGAGGCTTCCTACGGCAGAGGCGTAAGGAATTTTCCTCATGTCTTCAATCTCTTGTGCAGTCTTGGGAGACTGGTCCTTAGAGAGTGAGACTCCATGCCTAAAGGGTGTTTGGCCCTTCTTGGAGTCTTGCATCGAGAAGCGATCCATCACCTTATCAATATAAGATGCTTGAGAGAGCGACATGGTCCGGTTTTTCTGATCTCGAAAGATTTGGATCCCCTGAATGTACACGGCTTCTCCTAGATCCTTCATATCGAATTGCTTTGCTAACCAGACCTTAACCTCAGATAATTTACCCACATCGTTACCTATGAGTAATATATCATCGACATATAGTACCAGAAACACAACTTTGCCTTCGTGTATTAACTTGTAAACACAAGGCTCATCTATTGATTGTTCAAAGCCGAAGCTTTTCACAGTTTCATCGAATCTAATATTCCATGACCTAGATGCTTGCTTGAGTCCATATATGGACTTAAGTAACTCACAAACCTTGGTCTCTTGACCTTTTTTCCACGAAACCGTCTGGTTGAGCCATGTAAATGCGCTCGTCAAGATTGCCATTCAGGAAGGCTGTCTTGACATCCATTTACCAGATCTCATAGTCGAGAGTTGCAGCTATGGATAGGAGTATGCGGATGGATTTAAGCATCGCAACTGGCGAGAAGGTTTCTTCATAGTCAATCCCTTCTTGTTGGGTATAACCCTTAGCCACAAGTCGTGCTTTGAACATCTCGACGTTCCCATCCGGACCCCTTTTCTTCTTGTATATCCACTTACACCCTACAGGTTTAATCCCTTCAGGAATGTCTATAAGTTTCCAGACTTTGATGACATACATCGAGTGCATTTCAACTTTCATGGCGTCAAGCCAAAGGTTTGATTCAGAACAAGCCATTTCATGGCTATAGGAAACAGGGTCATCCATGTCAGAGACGGCTACGAGAGAGTCTCCATAGGACATGTACCTATCGGGCTTTTGAGTAGCCCTCCCACTACGTCAAAGTACTACTTGACGAGATTCTGATGAGTTAGGCTGTGTTTCAGTTGGGGTAAGAACAGTTCTTACAGATGAGGTAGAAGCTTCCTCACCCAACTTTTCTTCAAGCACAATTTTGCTTCTAGGTTTTGCATCCTTCATGAAGTCCTCCTCAAGGAAACGAGCATTCGTGCTAACAAAAGTCTTATCGTCCTCGGGACTATAGAATGTGAAATCTTTGGTTTCCTTTGGATATCCAACGAACAGACACAATTCTGACCTACTAGTCAACTTGCTAGTCTTTTGCCTTAACACGTGTGCAGGGCATCCCCAAATTTTGATGCGGCCAAGATTTACTTTACGACCAGTCCATCGTTCATAAGGAGTACCAGGAACCGTTTTGGACGAAACTTGGTTCAGAATGTAAGCGGCTGTTTCGAGGGCATATCCCCAAAAGTAAAGATGGAGTGATGAGTAACTCATCATTGATCTAACCATCTTCATAAGAGTTCGGTTTCTTCTCTTTGAAACTCCGTTTTGTTGAGGTGTGCCAGGTGCGGTAAGCTGAGAAGCGATACCTTCTTCTTTAAGAAAGTCATCGAACTCTCCAAACATATACTCACCACCTCGATCAGATCGAAGGGTTTAGATCACTTTGCTAGTTTGCTTTTCCACTAAAGCCCTAAAGACCTTAAATACGTTAAAGGTCTCGGATTTGTGTTTGAGCAAATAGACAAAACCATATCGCGAGTAATCATCGGTGAAGGTAACAAAGTATTCGTATCCTCCACGTGCCTGTTGGTTGAGCGGACAACATACATCATAATGTACTAGTTCCAGCAACTCAGTGGCTCTTCGACCCTTATCGGAGAAATGTTGCTTAGTCATTTTTCCTTCTATGCAGGATTCACAAGTAGGTAGTGAACCTATTGCAAAGGCTTAGAGTGGACCATCCCTCACAAGTCTCTTAATCCTATCTAGACTGATATGACCAAGTCTTAAGTGCCAAAGGTATGTTGATTTTGTTAGATCGGAGGATTCAGAAAGTTTGATCCTCTTTGGCTCCCTAATTAGATCGTTATCTATTTCGGTGTCTAAGAGAGAAGGTTGAGTGGGATAAATGTAAAAAAGACCATTCTTCATACATGCATCAGTGACAAAAGAATTTGAAAAAGAAATACGAATTTCATTCTTTATAAACTTTAAATAATAATCTTGCTCTAAAAGTTGAGCAACAAATATTACGTTTTTCTCAAAGGAATGAACATAATAAACATTATTCAAATTTAAAGTGTGATCTTCAAAAGATATCGTCACGGATCCCACAGCCTTCGCAGACACCACGCTCCCATCACCCCACTTGAAGCAGAAGTCGCCATCCTCTAAGCTTTTGCTTTTCCTAAAACCAGTTAAGGAGCAGCAAATATGGTTAGTAGCAGCGGAGTCAATAATCCATGATGATACATTATCAGCTACTAAACAAGCTTCAGTAATAAGTACAATACCTTTTACTTTGGTTTTGAGGTAGGCAGGACAGTTCCTACGCCAGTGACCAGGCTCATTGCAGTGGTGGCACTTGTCGTTAGACTTGTCCACCTTCGGAGCCTTTGGCGCCTTCTTCTTTATTTGAACCTTAGGTTGGTTCTTCTTCTCGGCCTTGCGAGGTCTCTTCTTAGATCCAGAGGTGGAGGCAGTAGCATGTACCTCTCCTTGAGCCCTATTTTTTCATAGTGAGTCCCTCAGCGGTTTGAAGCTTCTTCATAAGCTTGGTAACAGTGTACTCTATCTTGTTCATGGAGTAATTCAGCTTGAAGGTATCAAAAGACTCAGTGAGAGTTTCCAAGATCATGTCTATTTTAGTCTCCCCATCAATCTCAGATCCAAGGATCTCCATTTCGTTTAGATAGCTAATGATCAGCATCATATGATCTCTAACGGGAGTCCCAGCCTTCATGCGATAGTTCATAAACTGTCGGACCGCTTGTTGCCTAGCTTGACGTCCTTGACTTCCAAACATCTCATAGAGATTGTAGAGCATATCGGTGGAAGTCTCGATATCACGATGTTGTTGTTGCAACACATTGTTCATAGATGCTAAAATATAGCACCTCGCAATCTCATCGGATCGAAGCCAGGCCGCCAGGGCGTCTTTTTCCTCTTGTGCCGAATCTTCATTCGTTTGAGGACAGGGGGTGGTGAGAACCCATTTGTGCTTGTCGACAGTAAGGACTATGTTGAGGTTACGTTTCCAGTCGATGTAATTGTCGCCTTCGAGTTTATTCGAGGAAAGAATGGTTGGGAGAGAGTTGAGAGACATAATGCCTATAAAAGTTGAAACGAGTTTATGATTAGTCTTTGGTTTAGGATTTAAGTTTTGTTTAAGACTTGATAAAATCCAAAGGTGTTATAAACCAAACGATAATTTACTCCCTCAAGAGAAGGCCGCAAAAAATCTCCATTTATAAGTAAATGACACATCATTAATGCTTATCCAAGATGTCAATACACCAATTTTGACTAGCCACCTTTTAAATTGGTTTGATCACTCACATCCTTTCGCAGAGCCTCAAGGGAGGATTACTAGGGATTGAGCCTAAGTGTGCAACCAACCACTTAGTCCAAAAGGTCAACTTTGAAAAACAATCCCCCAAGGGGAGGCCTTGTCATCATCATTTCACTCTCGGACGTAGCTCATTGAGCAATGATCGAAGCAAAAACGCCTTAGAGTACTCCCATTTAAGAGAGGGCCACAACAGCGGCTCTTAGTCTCACGTTAATTGCTTCTTTCATTAGTGTTGGGGATCGTGGGTTACAAACAACAAGTATAACCCTCCCACTTAGTTTTTGGAGTTGGTACATCAACTCTTATAAGTTCGGAAACGGTTTTCCTAGTTATAGAGCGATAGAGCGGACAACTAGAAAAGAATCCTAGAAGTTCATGTTCAGAGCAGTGTTAGTGCATAAAGGCACAAGGTACATACTCGGATCTTTTCCTATTTTCTATTCGGGGAAAGTGCATGAGAGAAGTGTGAACTTCAACTCACTCGAACACTTGGAAGTTTGAGATTACATATCTTTTTATTTTCGGCTTGTCTACGAAAAGACCTCCCACTCAAATTTTCAAGAGCATATAGATTTTGAACATATGTGATATAGATATAGTTTTGAAAACATTTTGAAAACGTATTTGATTTCGATGACAAAATATTTTCAAGTTTGAAAACGAAAACGGTTTTTCAAAATTCAAACTAGTTTTGTAAAAATTCAATTTCAATTAAACTTTCAAAAATCAAAACATTTTAATCTTTCACATTATGTTTATAATCTTATAAAAAAACATTTTTGCTCAAGAAAATTTTCTCATTAGAGTTCTATAACTCATGGTAGTGGGGCTGAAAATCCGGATTTCTAAAAAACTAGACTTTCGGGACAACCGCACACCTTGGAGTAAAATCACCATAACTGGCGGCTCTGATGTCCTTTTGGTGGAATTGGAAAGAGGACAGACAGAGCTTTAATTTGATTCAAGAATCATTAAATTTAGATTTCTGAGCAGAGAGTTATGTCACTTTTACTGCGGGTTTTACTCCAGCTCGAAGAAAACATAAATAATTAAAGTTCGGTCTTTTAGTGCGTAAAAAGAATTGAGTGTAACGGAACGTTTTAGGAAGTTGTTAAGGCTTTTATTTATGTTTTATTAACATGGTAATAACATGATATAAAAGAAATAACAATAAGCATAAAATGATTAAAGTAAATAAAAGAAACTAGTAAGACAAGAAAACTAGTCACAAAATTTACTCGAAATTTTCTCAAACTTTTAAAACACGTTTTTCAATATAAAAAATTAAAAACTTTTAGAACTGATTCTAATGTGTTTTAATAACATCCCGAACTCATAGAAAATCAACATGATTTTTAATTTAAAGGCAAGAGCAATAAATTAAAAAAAAATCTAAGATAACAATTCTAACTTGTCACAAAATTAGTAAACTTTCCAAAACGATTTTCAAGCTCATATTTTAATTACATGTACATGCATATCTTTGACCATAGCTCTGATACCATTTGTTGGAATTGATCTAGGGTTTAAGAAAAAGTTTAACGCTTCGGTAAGCGGCGGAATTTTAAAAATTTTCTTTTGACAAGTAAAACGATTTTACTAACCTAGACAAAGAGCAAGCACATGTAAATAAAAAATATTATGAGCATAAAAGATTACTAACCTTTTTAGAAGCTTGAACGTTGAGAAGCTTTTGGAAAGTTGCAACGTTCGTCTCCCCCCTCGCAGCACGTCTCTCTTCTTTCCTCGGCAACACGAGCAACCACGATAGTTTCTATCACTAAATCACTCGAGAGAAAAAGAATTAGTGAGTGGGCACTATTAAACACAACGACTCAAGAACAAGTCTTAAAGTCGAAGAGCTAAAAACGCTAGGTCAAATGAGGACCTAGGTGCCAAAACATAAAAAACGAAATTGACTAGAGAGAGAGAGAAGAGTCGGCCAAGCTAGAGAGAGAAGGTCTCAAATCTCTAAAACTTGGGATGGATGAAATGTGAAGAATGAGGGCTCTATTTATAGGAGAGGTCTCACCTTCAATAAGGTAGTTTCCTCTTCTATAGAATATCACATATGAGCAAATATTGCCCATTACCCTCTTAAGTCACACGGCCAACAAGGCTTCTAGAAGCCCTTGGATTTGTTTCCTATTTTGTTCTCTTATGCCTTGGCCGAATTTCCTTATGGCATGCATAGGAAATTTGTTTCCTCTTTTTCTTTTGGCAAGTATCTTGATACATTTATGCACAAAATATTCTCTCTTTCTTACTTAGGGTTATGCGCCCAAGGTATCTCTAGAAGGAGCTTCTAGAAGCTTCTTCATTTGTTCATGACAACATGAGAAATGCCCATTAAGAATTTTCAATAAAATTTTTATGAAATGAAATTAATCCACAAGGCCCAATTAAACCAATTTTGGCCGAGTGGTCTTAAGTCATCAAATGACATTGTCAAAAAATTTATTGACATTCATTTCATCTTATGTCCAAAAGGACAAAAATACCATTTTGACAATTTTCATAAAAATTGTCTCGTTCTTGTTTTGACTTAGCTTATAGTTTAACTATTCCTACTCGATATGATTTGTGACAGTGACCTCATGGATCCAAATGAACAAAGCTTGAGCTAAACACTTGGACTCAAAAGTTCACAAACCTTTTCCAAGTTTAGCTTAATGTCAACTGACTCCACTAAAGAGTTGACACTGAAAATCTCTCGGTTCAAATGAATTTATTTTCTACTCAAGAATTCAACCAAATTATAATGAGCGGATCCACTGAATATTATCTATGTTTACCATTCATGAATATCATCAGCTAGTCGGGATTTACGAAATTACCATTTTACCCTTCTAGCTATTATTTCCTCGACTCCTTTGTCGCTTGTGAATAAGTTAGAAACAATGTATTGACGAGGAGCTAACAAGTCACATTGTTTCATCCAAAAGAGTCAAGGCTCAATTTGGACACTGGCCAGTTCATTTATTCACATTCCAAGGAACAAAGCATGAGGTGATATACATTGCATTTCAGCAATCTTGTACATGGATTCCAAATCTATGAGAACTTCACAAAGTTACTCATGACATTCTCACAACTTAGTACTTCACCAATAGGCCCTGTTCAGAATCACATAGTGAGTCCGAACTCTGACTTTCTCAAATGAGAATACGTAAGCTGTGAAATGGCATGTCTCATTTCAGGATTAAGGTAAGCACGATGCAATTCATACGTAGTGACTTCGAGACATAAGAGGTTAAATAGTTTGTTCTTATTTTGTCTGTAGAAGTGCACTGGTCAATTCAGTACCTACAGAAGATACCTAGAAGAACTATAGAGTCTCCAACTCTCAATGCCCCATAACCAGACATCATAGATTCTCCTAACAATCGTACTGAGGTTAATAGTCCTTTGACCCTTAGATTGCGAATATATCGTTTTTAAGCAAACTACGAAGAGTTTTTTCATGCAAATCTACATTTGTCTCTTCGTAAGTTGTTAAATTTGTTTATGGACTAAAGACTAATGTTTTATCATAAAGCTTCAAACAGACAAGGAAAAATGAATGAACGTTTCAACTTTTTATTAAGGGTTATTAAGTTATATAGCCATACGGATATAATGGATTGAGATATAGCCTACCTTTAGTTAATTTCTTGTAAATAGCCAAGTAAACTTATTAACATATTAATAAAAGAGTTATTTAACACAACCAAACATATATTTTAGGTAGTTAATAGGCTGCACGTATGCAAGTTGGCTATTTACAAAGTATTTACCAAAGGTTGGCTAATTTACAATTCCTATAGTTTAGGTGGCTTACGTAGCCAATTTTTTGTTTTATTAATGAATAAGCAATTACAAGGAAGAGTCTTCGTGAGACTTTATTACATCAAATGTACAAAATAAAGACTACAACTCTTCTTGTGGGCACCATTGACAACATACGAGTGCGTCGTCGTGCGGATTGGTTGTCCCTATGGCTTCTTTTTCGGAGAACGAGATTTGAACGTTTTGTTCCGGTCTGATTCTGGTGGTCTGGTTACTCAACTGACGTTGATATGCTTTGATTGAGTTGACCGTTCCGTTGCAAAACTTTAAGCCGCCCATTATGAAGTCAACTCTATGTTTTGCGATGGTCGGTGGGGAACTCTGTTCCCCTTCCTCAACAGGTCTTGATCTCTTGGGGGAGAGGTTGCCGCTTCCTCTATTGTTGTTGTTGAAGACCTTCTTCTTTGGCGGGGGTCCTAGATCAACGTCTTTTAGTTCCACTTTTGCATATTTTTCTGCTAGAGCCTTGCGCATGGTTTCACAATTAACCGTGTCGTGTCCATTTTTTTGCCTGGGGACCTCCCTCCTTAATATTCATCGATATATATATTGCCGAACTTAACCTGCCATTCAGCAATATTGTTAAACTTTGGAAAGGAGCAAAGGTAGTTAAAAAGTTTCAAATACTTTCTTTCTTATGGGCTATTATTATAACCATCTTGTTTTCATTGCGATATCCCTTTTGACCAATACCATATCCCAAAAAGACACACAAAGCAGATTTATGAGACAATTTATCGCGCTCGACGTGAGGTCAAAGCACGAAATAAGTGGAACCAAACACACGCAAAAAGGCATAATCATGGACATTGCCAAACGATTTTTCAAAGGGGGACAAACCTGAATTGTGAGCGGTAGGAATTCTATTTATGACAAAGGCAGCGGTATGGATAGCCTCCCCCAAAAACTACTTGGAACCTTGGTGGACAATAAAAATGAGCGAGCGGTATCAACAAGATGACGGTGTTTCCTTTCGGCAACACCGTTTTGCTGAGGTGTGTCAGTGCATGAGGTTCGAAGAATGGTCCATTCAGAAGCAAGTAACTGGCAATAAACGTTAGAAGTATATTCACCCCCTAAATCACAACGAAAGCATTTAATGACAGCAGAATTTGTATTTTAACGAGAGCTCTAAATTCACGATAAATACCCATAAAATCATAACTACGTTTCATAAGATAAACCCAAGTGTAACGAGTCAAATCATCAATAAAAGAAAGGTAAAATCTAGAACCACCCTGAGTAGATACAGGGGCGGGTCCCCACACATAAGAATGCACGATATCAAAAGGAGCAATAGATGACGAAACACTGTTTTGAAATGGTAAAGGTGATAATTTTGCAACTTTACAACCACTACAATCAGAAATATCATGGGAGTTCAAATGACCTAAAGGTTCCGTAGAAACCAAAAAACGCAAACGAGACGCTGAAACATGACCTAAACGAGAATGCCATAAATAAAAGTCAGATGATAAATGACTCAAACGAAAAGAAGATAAATCCACACTAGAGGCAGCCACATCCGATACTTTGAGTTCAACCAAGAATAGAGTCCCCCCTACTTACGGCCCGTCCCAATCACCGTCAAAGATCGCGGATCCTGAATAGAACAAGTGGAAGAAGAAAAGGTGACTAACAAACCAGAATCACACAATTGGCTGATAGACACAAGATTCATAGCAAGACTAGGGATATAGTAGACATCAGGAAGCGAAATATGAGATGTGATAGTAGAACCAACACACTCCGATGGCATAGGAGTGCCATCAGTGGTCACAATGGGAAGAGATGAATGACAAGACAATGACACAAAATATGGAAAATGGGGGGACATATGGTTGGAGGCACCTAAGTCAAGTATCAACACGAAGGATGGTATACCTGTGACTGACGATGAGGACAAACCTTTAGAGGAAGAGGCATACATGGCATGAGGTTGCGAGGCAATAAACTGCTAGAACTGTTCAAATATGTACGGATCCATAGATGGAGCAACAACATCGTTGGTGAGCTGAGCTACCCACGAAGCTGTCAGACGGGGTGCCTACGGCTGGGATAGACATTGTTGTTGTTGTTGTTGAGGTGGTCATTGTGGATGCTGAGGTGGTCGTTGTTGCTGCTGCGATTTACCTTTGCCCAACAAGAGTGGACACTGAGTCTTCCAATGCTCATTCTCCTTACCTCTGCTCTGATATCAATATTCGTATATATATATATATATATATATGTATATATATATATAAGTCATTATTATTATTATTAGAATAAATTCCATTTTTACCCCTTGGACTCGTACCTCAGTTACATTTCGCCCCCTGGACTCAAAAATGTTACAAAACTCAACTCACAACTCAAACACGTGTTACAAGGCCCCACTTCCGTCAGTATTTGGACGTTAAGTTTCACGTTTTGATGACGTGGTAAGATTTAAAAGGGTATACTAATATTTTCTATTATTCTAAATACTTTTAAGATTTAAATATTGTTATCAGATATATTAAATGTTATTAAATATTTCTATTATTCTCTCTCTCCTCTCTCTCTCTCTCGGCTCTCTCTCTCTCTCGGCTTTCTCTCTCTCTCTCTCTCCTTTCTTCTTCTTTTCTTCTCTGCATTTTTTTCTTTCCTGCGATTTATTCTTATTTTTATTTTATTTTTACAGAGCAATTATCAACTCTGTTTCTCACACGAGGTCTCGCTTGACATGTTAGCATAGCATTTACAAAGCTTCCGTATTAAATATTAATCACAAGCATGAATATTCAACAAGAAGATTAAATATTAATCCCCTCCTAATACATCTTAAAACGCAACCGTTTGCAGATACTCATTCAAAGACCTAAAACCAGTTCCTATAAATTACATGCATGAATATTCAAAAAGAAGATTATACAGGTTTTTGGTCCCTAAATATCTCAAGGAAGCAAAACACGAATAGTCAAAGAATCACAGACCTGAATAGAGGAGCTATGGCACCCATTTTCGAAGCCGGTGAAAGAAGCCATGAACGAGAGATTTCGTTTCTGGGTATTGACCGATCGGCGAAAAGATACTAACTTTGAGGAATTTCGATGAAGAGAAATGGATGATGAGGAAGAGAGAGAAGAATACAACGATGGCTTCTTTTGGAGGTTCGGTGAATACAAAGACGACATCGTAGAAAGGCTCGTGATCTTCATTGTTTCCTTATTATTGTTAATAGTTTTTTATGCGTATTATATTCGAGGCCCAATGACCCGAGCCGGGCGTCGGACCCGTTCTTTCTTAAGCCCATCCTCGATGCCAAGCAGATCGCCACAAAGGTCCAATCCTTGGCTTCTCTCACCCAGATCAATCCCAATTTGAAACAGGTTTGTGATTGTGTTATTCGTTGCTTGAGATTTTCGTTTGCATTTTGAAGCGTTTCTCTGACGATCTAATGAATGCAGAGAATAAAAGAAGAAGAAAGGAGAGAGAGAGAGAGAATATTAGAAATATTTAATTATAATATATCTGATTACAATATTTAAATCTTAAAAGTATTTAGAATAATAGAAAATACTATTATACCCTTTTAAATCTTGCCACGTTATCAAAACGTGAAACTTAACGTCTAAATATTGACGGAAGTGGGGTCTTGTAACACATGTTTGAGTTGTGAGTTGAGTTTTGCAACATTTTCGAGTCCAGGGGACGAAATGTAATTGAGGTACGAGTCCAGGGGGTAAAAATGAGATTTATTATTATTATTATTATTATTATTATTATTATTATTATTATTATTATTATTATTATTATTATTATTATTGTTGTTGTTGTTGTTGTTGTTGTTGTTGTTGTTGTTGTTGTTGTTGTTGTTGTTGTTGTTATTATTATTGTTCTTTAGGATTATTACCATTTTCCTTACAAAAGGCACACTTATCAGGATGGACTGTCATCGATGGCCTGGGCGCACTACCACCAGACGACCGATATGGGGGAGTAAGGACATCAGGTGCTGGGGGTGGTGGAGTCTCCTTGTCAATCTTAGACTTGAGACGAACCTATTCGGCCAGCAGCTCGTTGACCACAGAATCAACAGAAATAAGAGGACTGCGGTGAAGAATCGCACCACACAATCCCTCAAAATTGTCGCGAAGCGCCATAAAAAACTAAACCAATCGCTGCTCTGTACCCGATAGATGTAAGAAGCCATTGCCCTCAACTCAGCCGACTCAGTCAATGCCAACTGATCCCACAACAAGGACATAGCAGAATAGAACTCCTGAATACTCATACTATTCTGCCGAAGCGCATAGATATCCATCTTCAACTGATACTGCTTGAAAAAATTAGACTGAGTGTAGAGTCTCTCCAGATGTTCCCAGACCTTCTTGGCAGTCTCGTACTTCGCCAACTAAGCACCGATCGAGTGGGTAACAGAATTGTTAATCCACGTGATAATCTTCCCACTATCAGCCTCCCAAACATCCAATAGAGTCGTAAAATGATCGGCCTTCTTATCGGAAGGCTTAGGCCGCCCACCTGTCACATAACTCTACATCGATTTTTCACGCAAAAAATTCCTCATAACGTAACTCCAATATGAGTATTTTTTGCCATCCAACTGAACACCAATCGTCTGAATGGAATCATCTCTACGACCCGCCATATCGAAAAAAACAAATCCAAACCCTCCAAAAACAAAGTCCATAAACGCAATCACCAGCGCATCCAAACAACACCAAAACGAAGGAATACAATCACCCAACCAATTACGACATCCACAAATAAAGAAAAAGAGCCGAAAATACCAACTGTATGGACGAAAACACCGTGGTTGGTATATTATGTTTCTTAAATCAATCAACAAAGCCATGAGTGGAGAAGATGAATCTGATACCATGAAGACTTAGGGATTCAGAAAAAAGAGAGTCTGAATAATGAATTGTATTAAAGAGAAATACAATAGTTTGAGTATATATAACCTTAATAGAACAAAAAAAAAGAAATAAAGGAAAAGGGACATAATCCTAAATAAATATAATAATAATAATAATAATAATCATAATTAATATATATATATATATATATCTATTTAATACTTAGAAGTGCCGATGACCTTTTACTGTTCATTTACTGTTCATAAGAGAAGCCAATTAAAATCTTCCATGTCATTATTTTGTCCAATCAAATTGATTCACCTGGGCCCAGCTCCCTGGCCCACACGCAGAAAATCCCAGAAGCCTTAGCTCTAACACGCGCGTAATTCCTCTTCTGCGCGCGTGTGAGACGAGCTGACGAACTGGGACGAGCTGACGAACTGAGGGTGAGACGAGCTGACGGACTGAGGGTGAGACGAGCTGACGAACTGGAGGTCGAGGTCGAGCTCGCCTGGAGGTCGAGCCTGGCTGGAGGGCGAGCCTGGCCTGGAGGTCGAGCTCGCCCCGGGGGTCGAGATCGCCGGGGGGTCGAGATTGCCCGGGGGTCGAGATCGCTAGGAAGTCGAGATCGCCTGGAGGTCGAGCTCGCTCGGGGGGTCGAGCCTGGCTGGGGGTCGAGATCGCCCGGGGGTCGAGATCACCTGGAGGTCGAGCTCACCCGGGGGTCGAGCTCGCCTGGGGGGTCGAGCCTGGCTGGAGGGCGAGCCTGGCTTGGAGGTCGAGATCGCCTGGAGGTCGAGCTCGCCTGGAGGTTAACCCTGTGGTCGAGCCTGCCTGGAGGTCGAGCCTGCCTAGAGGTCGAGCTCGCCTGGAGGTCGAGCTCGCCCAGGTGTCGAGGTCGCCTGGAGGTTAACCCTGCCTGGGAGGTCGAGCCTGGCTTGGAGGTTAACCCTGCCTCGGAGGTCGAGATCGCCTGGGGAGTCGAGCCTGGCTGGAGGGCGAGCCTTCCTAGAGGTCGAGCCTGGCTGGAGGGCGAGCCTTCCTGGAGGTCAAGCTCGCCTGGGAGGTCGAGCTCGCCTGGAGGTCGGGCTCGCCAGGAGGTCGAGCTTGCCTAGGGGGTCGAGCCCGCCTGGAGGTCGAGCCTACCTGGGAGGTCGAGCCTGCCTAGAGGTCGAGCTCGCTCGGAGGTTAACCCTGCCTGGGAGGTCGAGATCGCCTGGAGGTCGAGCTCGCCTGGGGGTCGATCTCGGATCTAGCCTGGCCTGGAGGGCGAGCCTGGCTGGAGATCGAGCCTTCCTGGAGCTCGAGCTCGCCTGAAGGTCGAGATTGCCTGGAGGTCGAGCTCGCCTGGGGGGTCGACCTCGCCCGGGGGTCGAGATCGCCTGGAGGTCGAGCTCGCCCGGGGGTCGAGATCGCCTGGAGGTCGAGCTCGCCTGGAGGTTAACCCTACCTGGGAGGTCGAGCTCGCCTGGAGGGTCCAGCTCGCTTGGAGGTCGAGCTCGCCTGGGGGGTCGAGATCGCCTGGGGGGTCGAGCTTGCCTGCGGGGGTTGAGCTCCCTGGAGGTGGAGCTCGCCTGGAGGTCGAGCTCGCCTGGGGGGTCGAGCTCACCTGGGGGGGGGGGGGGGGGGGGTCGAGCTCCCTGGAGGGGTCGAGCTCCCTGGAGGTTGAGCTCGCTTGGAGGTTGAGCTCGCCTGGGAGGTCGAACTCCCTGGAGGTCGAGCCTTCATGGAGGTCGAGCTCGCCTGGAGGTTGAACTCGCCTGGGGGTAGAGCTCCCTGGAGGTCGAGCCTGCCTAGAGGTCGAGCTCCCTGGAGGTCGAGCTTGCCGGGAGGTCTAGCTCGCCTGGAGGTTGAGCTCGCCTGGGGGTAGAGCTCCCTGGACGTCGAGCTCGCCTGGGAGGTCGAGCTTGCGACGTGTCTCGCCTGGTTTTTATGATTTGGCGGAGTATATTGGTCTCGAGGATGCCTGGAGATCAAGCTCGCCTGGAGGTCGAGCTCTCCCGGGGGGGTCGAGCTCGCCTGGAGGGTCGAGATCGGGGGGGGGGGGGTCGAGCTCGCCTGGAGGTTAAAACTTTGGGAGGTCGAGCTCGCCTGGAGGGTCGAGCTCGCCTGGGGGGTCGAGCTCGCCTAGGGAGTCGAGATCGCCCGGGGGGGTCGAGCTCGCCTATCGAGCTCGCCTGGAGGTTAACCCTGCCTGGGAGGTCGAGCCTGGCTTGGAGGTTAACCCTGTCTCGGAGGTCGAGATCGCCTGGGGGGTCGAGCCTGGCTGGAGGGCGAGCTTTCCTGGAGGTCGAGCTCGCCTGGAGGCCGAGCTCGCCTAGAGGTCGGGCTCGCCTGGAGGTCGAGCCTGCCTGGAGGTCGAGCTCGCCTGGAGGTCGAGCCTCCTTGGAGGTTAACCCTGCCTGGGGGGTGGAGCTCGCCCGTGGGGGGGGGGGGTCGAGATCGCCGGGGGGGGGGGGGGGGTGGAGCTCGCCTGGAGGTGGAGGCCGAGCTTGCCTGGGAGGTCGAACTCCCTGGAGGTCGAGCCTTCATGGAGGTCGAGATCGCCTGGAGGTTGAGCTTGCCTGGGGTTAGAGCTCCATGGAGGCCGAGCTCGTCTGGGGGGTCGAGCTTGCGACGTGTCTCGCCTGGTTTTTATGATTTGGCGGAGTATATTGGTCTCGAGCCTGCCTGGAGGTCGAGCTCGCCTGAAGGTCGAGCTCGCCCGGGGGGTCGAGCTTGCCTGGAGGGTCGAGATCGCGCGGGGAGTCGAGCCCGCCTGGAGGTGGAGCTCGTCTGGAGGTTAACCCTGTCTGGGAGGTCGAGCTCGCCTGGAGGGTTGAGATCGCCTAGGGGGTCGAGTACGCCTGGGGGGTCGAGCTTGCCTGGGGGGTCGAGCTCGCCTGGAGGTTAACCCTGCCTGGGAGGTCGAGCTCGCCTGGAGGGTCGATATCGCCCGGGGGGTCGAGCTCGTATGGAGGTCAACCCTGTCTGGGAGGTCGAGCTCGTCTGGAGGTCAACCCTGCCTGGGAGGTCGAGCTCGCTTGGAGGGTCGAGCTCGCCTGGGGGGGTCGAGTTCGCCTGGGGGGGTCGAGCTTGCCTGGGGGGGTCGAGCTCGTCTTGAGGGTCGAGCTCCCCGGGGGGTCGAGCTCGCCTGGAGGGTCGAGATCGCCTGGGGGGTCGAGCTCGTATGGAGGTCAACCCTGTCTGGGAGGTCGAGCTCGTCTGGAGGTCAACCCTGCCTGGGAGGTCGAGCTCGCTTGGAGGGTCGAGCTCGCCTGGGGGGGTCGAGTTCGCCTGGGGGGTCGAGCTTGCCTGGGGGGGTCGAGCTCGTCTGAAGGTCGAGCTCCCCGGGGGGTCGAGCTCGCCTGGAGGGTCGAGATCGCCCGGGGGGTCGAGCTCGCCTGGAGGTCGAGCTCGTCTGGAGGTTAACCCTGTCTGGGAGGTTGAGCTCGCCTGGAGGGTCGAGATCGCCGGGGGGGTCGAGTTCGCCTGGGGGGTCGAGCTTGCATGGGGGGTCGAGCTCCCTGGAGGTCGAGCTCGCCTGGAGGTTAACCCTGCCTGGGAGGTCGAGCTCGCCTGGAGGGTCGAGATCGCCCGGGGGGTCGAGCTCGTCTGGAGCTCAACCCTGTCTGGGAGGTCGAGCTCGTCTGGAGGTCAACCCTGTCTGGGAGGTCGAGCTCGCCCGGAGGGTCGAGCTCGCCTGGGGGGTCGAGTTCGCCTGGGGGGTCGAGCTTGCCTGGAGGGGTCGAGCTCATTGGAGATCGAGCTCGCCTGGAGGTTAACCCTGCCTGGGAGGTCGAGCTCGCCTGGGTGTCGATCTCGGGTCGAGCTCGCCCGGGGGGGTCGAGCTAGCCTGGAGGGTTGAGATCGCCGGGGGGGGGGGGGTCGAACTCGCCTGGAGGTCGAGCTCGTATGGAGGTTAACCCTGTCTTGGAGATTGAGCTCGTCTTGAGGGTCGAGCTCGCCTGGAGGGTCGACATCGCCAGGGGGGTCGAGTTCGCCTGGGGGGTCGAGCTTGCCTGGGGGGGTCGAGCCTGGCTGGAGGGCAAGCCTTCCTGGAGGTCGAGCTCGCCTGGAGGTCGAGCTCGCCTGGGAGTCGAGCTCGCCTGGAGGTCGAGCTCGCCTGGAAGTCGAGCTCGCCTGGAGGTTACCCCTGCCTGGAAGCTCGCCTAGAGGTCGAGCTCGCCTGGAGGATCGAGCTCGCCTGGAGGTGGAGGCCGAGCTTGCCTGGGAGGTCGAACTCCCTGGAGGTCGCCTGGAGGTTGAGCTCGCCTGGGGGTAGAGCTCCATGGAGGTCGAGCTTGCCTGGGGGGTCGAGCTTGCGACGTGTCTCGCCTGGTTTTTATGATTTGGCGGAGTATATTGGTCTCGAGCCTGCCTGGAGGTCGAGCTCGCCTGAAGGTCGAGCTCGCCCGGGGGGTCGAGCTCGCCTGGAGGGTCGAGATCGCCCGGGGGGTCGAGCTCGCCTGGAGGTTAACCTTGCCTGGGAGGTCGAGCTCGCCTGGGTGTCGATATCGGGTCGAGCTTGCCCGGGGGGGTCGAGCTAGCCTGGAGGGTTGAGATCGCCGGGGGGGGGGGGGGGGGGGGGCGGTCGAACTCGCCTGGAGGTCGAGCTCGTATGGAGGTTAACCCTGTCTTGGAGATCGAGCTCGTCTTGAGGGTCGAGCTCGCCTGGAGGGTCGACATCGCCAGGGGGGTCGAGTTCGCCTGGGGGGTCGAGCTTGCCTGGGGGGGTTGAGCCTGGCTGGAGGGCGAGCCTTCCTGGAGGTCGAGCTCGCCTGGAGGTCGAGCTCGCCTGGTAGTCGAGCTCGCCTGGAGGTCGAGCTCGCCTGGAAGTCGAGCTCGCCTGGAGGTTACCCATGCCTGGGAGCTTGCCTAGAGGTCGAGCTCGCCTGGAGGATCGAGCTCGCCTGGAGGTGGAGGCCGAGCTTGCCTGGGAGGTCGAACTCCCTGGAGGTCGAGCCTTCATGGAGGTCGAGCTCGCCTGGAGGTTGAGCTCGCCTGGGGGTAGAGCTCCATGGAGGTCGAGCTTGCCTGGGGGGTCGAGCTTGCGACGTGTCTCGCCTGGTTTTTATTATTTGGCGGAGTATATTGGTCTCGAGCCTGCCTGGAGGTCGAGCTCGCCTGAAGGTCGAGCTCCCCGGGGGGTCGAGCTCGCCTGGAGGGTCGAGATCGCCCGGGGGGTCGAGCTCGCCTGGAGGTCGAGCTCGTCTGGAGGTTAACCCTGTCTGGGAGGTTGAGCTCGCCTGGAGGGTCGAGATCGCCGGGGGGGTCGAGTTCGCCTGGGGGGTCGAGCTCGCCTGGAGGTTAACCCTGCCTGGGTGGTCGAGCTCGCCTGGAGGGTCGAGATCGCCCGGGGGGTCGAGCTCGTCTGGAGCTCAACCCTGTCTGGGAGGTCGAGCTCGTCTGGAGGTCAACCCTGTCTGGGAGGTCGAGCTCGCCCGGAGGGTCGAGCTCGCCTAGGGGGTCGAGTTCGCCTGGGGGGTCGAGCTTGCCTGGAGGGGTCGAGCTCATTGGAGGTCGAGCTCGCCTGGAGGTTAACCCTGCCTGGGAGGTCGAGCTCGCCTGGGTGTCGATCTCGGGTCGAGCCTGGCCTGGAAGGCGAGCCTGGCTGGAGATCGAGCCTTCCTGGAGGTCGAGCTCGCCTGGAGGTCGAGCTCGCCTGGGGGATCGAGTTCGCCTAGGGGGGTCGAGCTCGCCTGGGGGGTCGAGCTCGAGCTCCCTGAAGGTTGACCTCGCCTGGAGGTTGAGCTCGCCTGGAGGTTGAGCTCGCCTGGAGGCCGAGCTTGACTGGGAGGTCGAACTCCCTGGAGGTCGAGCCTTCATGGAGGTCGAGCTCGCATGGAGGTCGAGCTCACCTGGAGGTTGAGCTCGCCTGGGGGTATAGCTCCCTGTAGGTCGAGCTCGCCTGGAGGTCGAGCCTGCCTGGAGGTCGAGCTCGCCTAGGGGGTCGAGCTCCCTGGAGGTCGAGCTTGCCGGGACGTCTAGCTCGCCTAGAGGTTGAGCTCGCCTGGGGGGTCGAGCTCCCTGGAGGTCGAGCTCGCCTGGGGGGTCGACCTTGCGACGTGTCTCGCCTGGTTTTTATGATTTGGCGGAGTATATTGGTCTCGAGCCTAGCTGGAGGTCGAGCTCGCCAGGAGGCCGAGCTCGTCTGGAGGTTAATCCTGCCTGGGAGGTCGAGCTCGCCTAGAGGTCGAGCTCGCTTGGAGGGTCGAGCTCGCCTAGGGGGTCAAGATCGCCTGGAGGTCGAGCTGGCCTGGAAGTCGAGATCGCCTGGAGGTCGAGCTTGCCTGGGGGTCGAGCTTGCCTGGGGGTCGATCTCGGGTCGAGCTTGGCGTGGAGGTTAACCATTAATACTTAGTTAAACACGTGCGTTAGCACGTGGTACAATCTAGTGTGTATATATATATATATATATATATATATATATATATATATTGCTAATAACAGTGACTTGGGAATTTGATAAAAATTGATGTTAGCTACTCAAAAAGGCTTATCAAACTTCCAGACCTCTCACAAGCTTCCAAGTTAAAGCATGTATATCTAGAACATTGTACGAGCCTGCGTGAAGTTCCTTCGTCTATTGAGAATCTCGGTGAGCTTATAACTCTCAATCTCAACGGTTGCTCATCGATACAGAAGTTCCCAAAGCTTTTCCTAAAAGATTTGTGTGTTTGGTGTTGAGTGGAACGCTTATAGGTCTAATACCTTGGTGGATTCTGTAGCTCGATCATCTCAAAATACTGAACCTTTCCGGTTGCCAAAATCGCACGTGTCTCCTGTTGCCAAGAGTAACAGCTTCTAGTGAAAATCAAGACCTGTCAAGTCTCATAAAATCAAGTATGTCACAACATTGAATTTTGTATTTGCAGCCATTCATAGACTGCTTTTTGCCTGGAGTTTGCATTGCATCATTAATGTTTTAAGTAACCACGTTGATTTGGTGGTTATTGTGTTGATTTCAAGGACTTTTCTCACAACATGTTTGGCTTCTGACTTTAAATATCTAGCTCATAATTCTATGTTTTTTTAATTGCTTAGGCTTCTATGGGGAAGAGACACAGATACAGTAAATGCAGACTTGAAGCTCTGTTCCAGGGCCATTGTTTCTCGTGAATTTACGATGGTGCGTTCCTTAGACTATAACCTTATCGCAGCAGATTCAAATTCCAGTCCATAAGTCTCAGTAGTTCGACGATGAAAAACAATATTTTTTATGTTCTTTCTCATTTTCCGAGCGCATATGCTGGAGGTAGTTCCTCTCAGAGCAAACATTGGATTCTGTTGTCCGAGAGGCCATATTCCAGATTGTTCGATTATCAGTTTAGTTGTGACACCATCTGTATTGGCTTCGAAACCAGACTAGACTGAAATCTTGGGCTTTCTTTTATGTACGGTTGTCGAGTTACATAAAGAGTTCAACTCACATTGCGAACCAATCTACACGCCTTCAAGTATTGATGTTTTATTAGGTGTTTAAATTATTCCTAATAGGATTTTATTTGTGTAATAACCCAATTAAGAAAAGTCATGCGGAAGTTAGACCTACATTTAAATATGTCTTTCATCTTTCAACCAAAACAATATAACCACTCTAAGATCAACATTACCATCATAATGGCTCCTCCTGTCCGAGATCACTGGTTTGCTATATAGTTAATCTTTAGTAAGTTTTTGATAAATAGCTATAAACTAATATTTACACGTTCAAAAAGCTTAACTGTAACAATAAAAAGAAAATAAAAAATGTGTACTATTTACCTAATATTTATTGAACGTTAGTTAAACAACAATTTGAATTTCGAAAGTCTCAGTGGGTTAATTTCCAAATTTTTTGCTTATAGAATTAAGGGGTCTTTAAATAATTCGACCTAGAATTATATCCCAATCCTAAGCACCACCCCTTAAAGATCTACAAAACCTATATATATATATATATATATATATATATATATATTTAACATTATACAATGAATCGTAAGTTATATATGGACATTTAAATACAAATTATGAGAAAAATCTTTAAAGCTTCATAAGTAAGACTTCTTACGTTTCATTGCCCTCCCCTCATCTCACATGCACGAGGTCTTATAAAAAAGGCTGAGCAGTTGGAGGATTCTCAGAGATGTTGAATATTGAAATATTGCATGAAACAAACAAAAAGTCGACGAAAAATTATTATTATATCGATCTCGGACGATGAAAGACAAGCATTTCAGTAAATATTATCTATATGTTATAATTTTTGTTTTGTTCACAAAATTTCTGTTCATAATTAATTTTTGTCGACAGCATTATTTCAAATTTCGCTAAATTAATTTTTTAATATCGACAATTTTGTAAAATTGACCCATTACCAGCTATCATTTCGATTCTTGGTTAAGTAATAGTTTAGACTTTAGATAGAGCAGTGATATTAGTTAAAGGTTTAGTCAGCGCGTTGAATTACATAGGTGGGTCCCACCTCACGTGTGAGAGTCGCCATCAATGGCGCTGAAGTATTTTTTTTTTTTTTGAGGAAACGTGGTCGGAGCCACGGAATATCATAAAAGCCCTCACGTATGGCGGAGGAAAACCGTGGTTACAAAGATAAGAATGAAATCGAAACCAACGGAAAGAAAACAGGAACACAAACAAGCAGGGTCCTAGGAGGCCGTGCGGGACCTCAGCTCGCGATCATCGGCCCTAATGGCCTCTTCCGAACAAGGCGGGACTAAACCCAGCCAGGTCGAAGACGAGTGATGGTTAACCGCGTAGCGCGCTAGATTATGCGCAGCAACATTACAAAGACGGGAAATATGTAAAATGCGAAAAACCTCTAGCTCCCTCACCTCTCTGAAGATGCGGTGCAAGATCGTCCCAAGCTCTGTCGCAGGCGTCACGCCCTCATCGATCATCCTCACCACCCCCAAGCAGTCGGACTGGATCTCCGCTCTCCTGCCCCCGACGCTGCGAACTAGCTCTATGCCCTGGAGGACAGCATACGCTTCCGCAAGCTGGGGGGAGAACCCCCTAGCCAGGAAAAGCGTCTGCGAGGCGATCACCTCTCCGGTGTGGTCTCGAACTATACAACCGACACCGAAGCCTCCACGGTCGCGAGCGAGTGCCGCGTCGACGTTAATCGAGAGGGTCCCGTCCCTAGGGGGGGTCCATCTGGGGGTCGTAGTCACCCTCGTGCTCGTCGGAGTCTCCCCAACCGAAGCCGCTCTATACTCCTCGAGGAAGCTCACAGTCCACTGGAGCTTCGATCTCTCTATGGCGTCCTTGAGTGCCAACGAAATCTCGTCGCCTCTCCGGAGTCTTTCATCGTCTCTGAAGGTGTTGATGTGTTCTTGTACCAACGATGTGTAGAGATGGTCAGTGAAGCCGTGACGTGTTTCGCCTCTGAAACTGAGAAAAACGTCGAACTCTGGACTGGAAATAGTCGCCGAAGAAGAAGAAGAAGGAGAAGCCATGAGTCAATTTGGAAATTGAAGGCGAGCATTGTTAATTAGAGGGACTAATGTCTTCTTCTTCTTCTTCTTCGGCGACTATTTCCAGTCCAGAGTTCGACGTTTTTCTCAGTTTCAGAGGCGAAACACGTCACGGCTTCACTGACCATCTCTACACATCGTTGGTACAAGAACACATCAACACCTTCAGAGACGATGAAAGACTCCGGAGAGGCGACGAGATTTCGTTGGCACTCAAGGACGCCATAGAGAGATCGAAGCTCTCCATAGTCGTCTTTTCGAAAGACTACGCATCTTCGCGGTGGTGTTTGGACGAGCTTGTCCACATTCTAGAATGCCGGCGAAGAAATGATCAGATTGTGTTGCCGGTTTTTTACGACATTGACCCTTCCGATGTGCGAAAACAAACAAATACGTACAAGGCTTCGTTCGCTAAGCACAAGAAACGTTTCAAGAGTGAAATGATAAAGATCTGGAGACGGGCTCTGAAAGAGGCAGCTAACTTTGCTGGATGGGATTCAAGTGTCATCAGGTACCGAATTTATATTTTTTCTTAATTTTTATCAAAGACAATTTGAGATCTACTGATACTTTTGAACTAGAAACCAATATATATTTTGCCCATACATTATGACCTCTTTTTCGTGATTGGTTTTGCTTGCAAACTAATCATTGGCTATCCTTCCGAATGAATATTTTATGTTCTGCTATGACTTCTTTTATTTCATTAAATTAGAGACAGTTTGATATCTACTGATAATTTTGAACTAGAAACCAATGATATCCCTTGTTAGATTCTTGATGTCAATCATGATTTCTTAATATATATATATATATATATATATATATATATATATATATATATATATATATATATGTAAATGTGATAGATCTGCGGCCGAATTAGTAAAGAAAATCGTCTCAGACGTCCTCGAGAAACTAAACCGTGTTGACTCGTTAGACGATTTCACTGGCTTTTCCGGATTAGAAAGACGTTTCAAAAAGATTGAAAATCTGCTGCGTGGCACCTCACCGAAACCTCTTCACACGATCGGGGTATGGGGGACGGGAGGGATAGGAAAGACGACTCTGGCGCGTATGGTCTTTCAGCGTCTTTGCTCCAAATTCGATGCTTGTTTTTTCATCGAAGACATAAGGGTCCAGTGGGAACAAGGCCGGAAAAAGTACTACTACTCGAAGAACAATCTCTTCCCACACAACCAGCTCGGGCGAAAAAAAGTGCTAGTGATTCTGGACAACGTGAATGATTCCGAGCAGCTAGAGGTTTTAAGAGAAGATGCTAATCGGTTTGGCCCGGGAAGTAGAATCGTCATAACGAGTAGAGACAAGCAAATCCTCAGGGGACAAGTTGATGGTTTGTATAGAGTCGAGAAGTTGGATTTCGATGAAGCGCTTCGATTGTTTCGTTTGCATTCGCTTAAACAATCGGTCGATCAAGAGGACGATTCTGATCACGAACTATACGTGAAGATCGTAAACTACGCCAGTGGAATTCCATTAGCTCTGAAAGTTTTGAGCTCGTTCTTTCGCGGTAAGAGGCGCGAAAATTGGGAAGCGGAGCTTAGCAAATTGAAGGAGTGTCCGAACAGAGATATTTTGGATATTTTGAGGGTGAGTTACGACGGGCTTGACGAAATGCAGAAGCGTGTGTTCCTCGACGTCGCGTGTTTTTTCGGAAACGAATTCAGAGATTATGCGGAGAGGATTTTCACAGCGTGTGGTTTGCACCCGAAAACTGGATTGGATGATCTTGTTGACAAGTCTCTCATATCTTTCATTGATGGAAAACTCCACATTCATGCATTGATTCAACAAATGGCTTGGAACGTTGTAAATTCCGATGTAGAGCTCGATAATCGTAGTCGCATGTGGATTTCTCAAGTGTCCATTCACATTTTGGAGACTAACAGAGTAATTGATTAAATATGCTTTGAAGTTTTTTACCCATCTCTATGAGTTTTATTAATTATAAATTTTTTTCAACTTCCAGGGGACATCGATAATCGAAGTAATATTTCTTGATATGTCGAAATTTAGTGAGATAGAGTTCGACTCGGGTGCTTTTCAAAGCATGTCTAAGCTCAGACTACTTAAAATATTTCACTCAGACGTTCGCAAGACATGCAGAGTCTCCGTAAAAAATGGAGACAGCTCTGGTCTTCAATTTTTGCCTGATTCTCTTCGGTATCTCTATTGGGAGGCATTTCCATGGGAATCATTTCCAGTGGGATTTAGGCCTCAATATCTTGTCGAACTTAACCTGCCATTCAGCAATATTGTTCAACTCTGGGAAGGAATACAGGTAGTTGAAAAGTTGCACGTCTTTCATTCCTTTAATAGAGTTTTGTTTATGAAATTAACAACACATAAGAGTTATTTAAGCTTCTTGGTCTTTTTTTTTTTATTTTTTTTTTATTGTTACAGCCGCTTTGGAATCTGATAAAAATTGATGTTAGCCACTCGAAACAACTTATTAAACTTCCGGATCTCTCTCAAGCTTCAAAGTTAGAGCATGTATATCTCGAACATTGTACAAGTCTCTGTGAAGTTTCTTCATCTCTTGAGAATCTTGAGGAGCTTAAAACTCTCAATCTCAACGGCTGCTCGTCGATAAAAGAGTTCCCAAAGGTTCCCAAAAGTATTGTATGTTTGGTGTTGAGTGGAACGGCTATAGAGAGAGTACCTCTGTGGATTCAGTATCTCGATCATCTCAAGATATTAAACCTCTCCGGTTGCCAAAACCTAGTCTGTCCACAAAGTTTATCAACGATGCAGAGTCTCGTGGCCTTCCTGTTGGATGAATCCAACCTCGAATATGAGACCCAAGTCTCCATAAATCAAGTCAGTCACAGTATGGAATTTCGTTCAGAGACCGCTTTTTGTCTGGAGCTTCCATCGTTCGATCCCGACCAAACTGATCCGGTGCCTATTGTTTCGATTCCAAGGGCTGTTCTCACAAAAAGTTTGGCTGCTGACTTTGGATATCAAGTTCTAGATCTCGTGTTCTTCAATTGCTTAGGATTCTACGGAGGAGGAAGAGACGTAGAAACAGTCAATGCAGAACTTAAGCTTCGTTCTAATAGCATTGTTTCCTGTGAATTTACAAGCGTATGTTTCATATCCTATACTCTCGTCGATGATGTATAACACATCTATATTTTTATATCTACTTTCTCATTTTTTGAGTGCATATGATATAGGTACATCCACATCCTATCGCAGCAGATATCGGTTTTTGTTGCCGGGGAGACAATATTCCAGAATGGTTCGAACAAGGCATCGGGGACACAGTCATTACAGGCTTCGAAGCCCGACCGGATCGTGAAATCTTGGGCTTCGCTTTATGTGCAGTTGTCAATGTCTGGGATTACGGTCCCAGAAGGCATAACTTTCTCCAGCGCCTCTATGAAGACAGCTATAAGAAGTTGAACTTTCTATGCAAACCAACGTTCATGGGACTAGCGAATTCCAATCCTAATGATGTCAAGAAAGAATGCTCACTCAGAAGAAGCAAAGATATATCAGAAGCGTCGTTTAGATTCTGGGTCTGCAATAACGAAGGTACTAATTTTGGTGCTAAGGTAACAAAATGTGGGGTCCACGTTATATATGGTGATTATATATTGGATTCAGATTCAATTATTGAGACCGGCGATGAACATGAGATAGAAAACCAACAAAGTTTATGTGAACCAGAAGAGTTAAAAACTGAAGCATCGAGTGTTGGTGAAATAAAAATAGACAAGAGGCATCGTTGGCATGTCAGATTAAGAATAAGCTTGCTCCGAGCACTTCAGAATGGTTGGCGACGGGCATCGAAAATAAAACTCAAAACGACTGGACTGAAAAATTTGGGTAACTAAATGTTTGGGTATCAAATTCAGGATCCTGTGTTTTCAATTTCTTAGGATTCCATGGAGGAAGAAGAGACAGACACAGTTAACGCAGTAATCCGAAACCACTGTTTCTTGTGAATTGACAACCGTACGTTCGTTATCCTATATTCCTATCGCAGAATACTCAAATTTCAGTGTCAATAACTGCTGTGACATACAATATATATATACATATATATATATATATATATATATATATGTGTCCTTTTCTCATTTTTCTGAAAGCATATTCCCGGACCTGTTTTAGTGTCTAATAGTCTTGCTGGTGAATTATGTGGTCTCGTATTTTGCATTGAAAGTATGGCTACTATTTGGAAAGATATAACTGTAATTGAAAGTGATTCCAAGCTGCTCATTGATTCGTTGACCAGGAAAATAAAACCTCACTGAGTGACTGATGTTTGTTGGAATTTTATCTCCATGGCTACTAAGAATACACAGCTTGTCCATGTGTATCAACAGGAAAATATGGTACCCGCTCTTAGCAAGATGGGTCATTCCTAGTCTGAAACACATACTTTCCCACAACTTGTAATCAGTAAATAATTAATATATATATATATATATATATATATATATATATATATATGATTTAATTTACCAAATTTTTCTTCAAAACTTGAGGTTATAAATTAATATTAATTATATGAAATATTTCAACAATACATATTACTTATGGAGTAAAAATTTTGAGAGACTCTCATAATCAGTGCAAACATTTCAAGGAAATATCTAGTCAGTGAAATACTTAAAAAAAAATTAACATAAGTAAATAAAAAGTCAAAAATTTGGTGTCTTGATAGACAAATAGAAGGAAAGAATCGTTAACAAACCAAAAAGTTTAAAAGTAACTTAAGAAGACATGTTTTACTCAAATTTTTTGCTTTTTGTTAGAGGTTGATGTTGTTGGGGAGTGATCTTCCTCTTTCTTTTGAGCTGTGTCTAGTTGGTCTTGATCATCGGCAATGTGTGCTTCTTTGTTTTTCAGCTCTTGGTTGATAGAACGAAGCTCGGTGAGCTTGTACACTTGGTTGACAGTGAGTTGTCGTTCCATTCCTGTTGAATTGAATTTTCTCGTGTATTGAACCAAAAATGCTTTTGTGATAGTTTTTTCGGCCTTAAATATTGGTTTCAAAGAAGCTCTTTGTGAACCATGTATAACAATATATGGAGAACCATTATTTTTTCAAAAAATTGGCTACGTAAGCCACCTAAACTATAGGAATTGTAAATTAGCCAACCTTTAGTAAATAATTTGTAAATAGTCAACTTGTATACGTGGCAGCCTATTAACTACCTTTTATACATGTTTGGCTGAGTTAAATAAGTATTTTACTAATCCATTAATAAGTTAACTTGGCTATTTACAAGAAATTAATCAAAGGTGAGCTATATCTCAAATTCACTATAACCGTGTGGCTATATAACTTAATAATTAATTATTTAGATAAGAAATACATACGGACATATATTATTGATTTACCCGTTCCAGAATGCCGTGTATTTGTTTAGCCTTGCATGAGAAGAGCTTTTCAGCGATGTACCCAAAACATGTAATTTCCAACTTGTTTGAACCATCCATCAAGATAAATTGAATGATGAGCATAAGGTCAATTAGAATATGTTGTGACAAGAAAAATGAATCATCTATAAATGAGTTAAGATAAATGATCACAATACAAATTAAAATATCGATAACAATCGGAATAAACGAAATGTAGAGCAATATTCAACACTATGAACTGGAGAAAGAAAAATAACCTTGCGATTCTTTGCAAGACGGGGTACCAAACGAAGACGGTATGACGGAGACGACGCGTAAGAGATGGAGAAAGCTGTAGAATGAAGACTTAATATTAATAAAACAGTTTTTTTTCTTCTTCTTTTGTATCAAGCCCTTCAAAAAAAAAAAAAAAAAAAAAAAAAAAAAAAAAAAAAACCCAGAAAGTTTTATTGCCAACAAGCTTTTGCTCCATAAAAAAATTAAAAAAAAAGAATGTAGCGCTAAATTCAACGCTATGAATTGTTTAAAACACACATCTTTGTTTATTTTTACAGATACGAACCATGATCAAGTTATTATTAAAAGAATTGTACAGATTGACTTTGTGAGATTTTGAGATGGAAAGCAATCCCTGCCTCCTTTTCTCCCAGTCTAAGAGTATATGATTATTTGCACTCATTCCTGGTCTACTGTTTATTTTTCCCAGATCTCTGTATATATTTAAAATATTCCAATTTTTATCTTGTTTGGTTTCATATGAATTGTTGAAGATTGAAAACATGACACTCAATTTAAACACCTTTTTTCTGTCCTTTCATAGCTTGGTGTGAATATTCATTTTTATGTACAACAAGGTCGGAATTTTTTTTTTCATAACTGTACATAAATCATTGAGTAAATGAAAAAAAGTCTTAGTCTAGTATATTTCCTGTAAATAGAATACCCTAAGTTTCTTATTTGATCACCAGAGAGCTTTTGTTCAAGTGCTTCTCATGGAAGCTCTTCTCTGTAAAGCTTTTGAGTTGTGGAAGTCAGCTTTCGTCCGGTGATCTATCCAATGATGTTACTGGAAGAACCTTTTTTTTTGTTCAGAAAAAAAAATGAAAAAAAACATTGATTATGAGAACAACAGTTATAAAAGCTCAAGATGGTTTGTGGACTATTATTTACTTGGTGATTTTCAGTGGCGGCGGTGGCGGTGACAGTGGTGGATTGCGGTGATTGATAAAAAAAAATTGTCGATTATGGAATACATTTTAACAACTAATAAAATATAAAGTTAATTTTACAATAAATTAGAAAACATAGAGGAGGATTGTGATCGACTTTAATGTGCAATGTATATGATGGATCATTTCAATAAAGCAAAGGAATATGAATGATATTTTTCGATAAACAAACATCGCTATTATACACAAGCAGTGGATATGTCAAACAGGCCTTTACAAAATCGGCAACAATCATAGCGGTCCTTTGTGGATTCAATGTGTTCACAGGAGTTGCTCGCATCTCTTCGATGACACAACATACATATACAAAATAAAGTATAGGGGCAACAATCAACTGCATAGAGTAAAGCAAATTCAGTTCATATTTTTTAGACGCTTCAGTCAACCAACATTTCCTCTACCTATTTCAAAGAAAACACTTAAAGAAGCAGTACATAAAGGATCACTCAAATGTCGATGCATAAGACTAGAACCACAAGTGCATTTAAAAGTTTTGGCCTAAATAAATTTGATCATTTTTGCCAAACACACGTACGAAACTGGAAAAATTCAGTAACGCATATGGATCAAATACCTTTCCTTGCATAGTTGAGCAGACTGTTGATGCCAGTTGAATTCCTGCTCCGATTCCGAGTACATTGAAAAATGTCGAGATTGCCTCTCCTTTAGCGAAAAGATCACTCTGATTACCTTCTTTGGCAAATGAGGAATATATAGGTAACCTCGTTGCCCATGCGACCACAACTGCGATGCCCTGTATTTCAAAAGATAAAACTTGATTTTAAACATAAGATTTTGATTTACGTATTAAGTCGATAATCTCGAAAAAAATCTTCAATACGGATACGGGTGTTTCGTGGTCTCGACTTTGCGAAAATACCGAGCCCATCCATTTGGAGGAACAATTGCGGACATAATGGCGAAAGAACTTCTAAGCCCGTTCCGAAGTCGTAGAGTACATCAGCTGCAATAGTACAAAAGAGAAAGAAAAAAAAAAACCATCATTCTTGCTAAACATGCTATACTACATATGAGCTTACCCACGTGTTGCATTCTGTCTTTCAAGACCTGTATCGGAAAAAGACTATTAGTATCGTCATCATTCAAAATCAGAACTTACGCAGTAATTTACAACTTACCCAGCTTACTACAGTGGCTTGTGCAAGTGTGGGTCTCAACCCCGCGGCAAAAGAGAATACATCCAATTTGTGATTGTCAAATATCTGAAATAAACACGAGGATATCCAATTGTATCTGAAGTAATTTTTTTAGCACCAAAAAATGAAGCGGACCTGAGTTGATAAGACGAAAAGTGTTGCGCTCATGAAGTGTTGCAGCGCCCGAAACTCTGTGTATCTTAGCTACAAAAAAGTGAAACATTCGAATCTCGTGAGATGTCTTACATATTTTGTTTCTTATAAAATCCATACGCATGAAACCATTGAAGAGCACTGTGGTAGAAGAATCTGCAGAATAGAAAACGAATCATAAGTAAAAAAAATATAATTAAAATTAAAAACTTGTACATCACATACTTTCCAGAATCAATAAGAATATTGCGTTGCCCAAAAGATGAAGGATAACGAATAAAGATGCTCGTGTTAAGTCTTCTATTCTTATTGCCAGGTTCTGCAGCTTTTGAGCAAACCTGAAAGTTTAAAAGATTATAGCATACATAATTTAATAAAGATTTATCTACCATATATAATTTAGTAAGTGTACAATGGAGACCAACAATCGAATCACAATCATAACTACGACCAAAATTAAAAATGTAATATAAAAAAAAAAAGGAATCCTGATACAGATTCAATGAATGTCCTACTGACATTTTTTTAAATAAATAAACAGTTCATGAGTATCACTCTATCTCTGAAAACCACGAAATCAATGATTCACATATATTTATATCGGATTCAATTGATAACAAAAATTAAAGCCATGCCTGTTTGTTATAGATGTTGAAGTAGATATTGAATAGGTACCAAAGGCCGAACAAGCAACCAACTGGAGGAGTCTTAGAGAAGACGAACTTCTCCATAATCTTCCTGTGAACAAGCTACAGTAATTCTCGCACATTTCAAAACAGCAATTAAACAAGAGACCAGAAGGAAGAATACTAAAACATAATAAAAAAAATGGTATAAACGAGATTGAGAATCATTACGCAAGAAAAAATAAATATGGAATACTGAATCCAGCTTTCATAACTCAGGTGAGTGGTAAGAAAAATATAAAATCCAGACGCGACAATTATTTTCATAATCAAATCAATATCCAAGAAGTTTGTTCCTCAAATTTAGAGCAAGAGAAGACAAAGAATCAAGGATTTACCTTAATTGAGACAAACACGACAATTACTCCTCGTTTTTTCCCTCGGTCATTTCACTTTTTCTGTCATCAGAGTAGTCTTCTTGCTCAGCGTATCTCAGTCCCAACCGGACACGAAAATCACAGCTCCAAACCTGAAGCAACCAATCCAGAACCAAAACTATAAGCTATAAATTTCCAACATGAAACAAAAAACCGGAACAGTGTTGGCTATAAAAAAAAAACTAAAAATTTTATTGCCTTGAATATAAAGTCGTAAGAACTACTTTCAACATTATTATCTACGGTATGGGTTCTACCCCTATGTGTATGGGTTCTCAAACAAATGTGAGTCTAGAAACGAACATTAAACCACGTGTATATGATTCGACGACATAGATATATATATGAAATCAGTCTTCAAATTTTGAAGCACAACTACGACTTGAAGATGAAGTGATTTAAACCAAATGGAGGAATTGTGGGACTGTAAAGAAAACTTTTTTTGGCACCAGAAACATTATTGACCTATGACTGCAGTTACTTGGCTAAGAATGAAATCCCTTTCTTGTTGATCAAGAAATAATTGTTGAGCTTTCGCTAATGCCGCAAGAAATCAACAAGTACAATCAACATAAAAAAACGAAGCCTCCCTGTATTTTTTTTAGTGACAGTTTCCCAGTAATATAGAACAATTCATAGTGTAGTACAATTAAAAAACTAAGATAGAAATCACATGAATGACATCCCTTTTAACTCTACAAAAGCCATTATTGCATAATACCTGCTTTAGAACATCCAACAAACCTTCCACACAGGAATACTCATGGTTCTCAATGGAGTCCGAATTGTCTTGCAACTCAAAATATGCAAGTAAATTTTAAAATGGTTTCAACATAATTTTGTAAAGATTGATTAATTGGAAAATGAGGAATTAATTGTTACCGCATTGCCACAAAGCTTTCCGTTTTCAGATTGATTATCATGACAGAGGTTCCGGTAAAGACCAACTCTGGTTTCCACGGAAAGGGCATGCACTTTATCATCATTGTACAAACAAAAATTTTAATATCATTTTCGAAGAAGATGGATATAAAATCGGACGCACTTCCGCGACCAGTCAGCTGTAGGCAAAGCGAGGAATAAAGAAACTTTAGAGAAAGCCGGCAATAGTTTGGAAATCTAAAAAATGGAAAGTCTTCCAATACAAATTTAACAGTATAGAAAAAAAGTAAAAAAAAAAAACTTATGTACTTCGATTCTCACCCTATTTACCATACAAAGAGGTGATGAATTTTCATCGAGATTCACAGTTTTCGGTGGAAACTCAGGCAAATATCAGCCAAAACCGAATATAATTTCCATGGAAAACCAACAAACTTCCAGGGTGAGAAAAATAAAACAAAAACGAAAAATCAACAATAAAATTTCCGTAAAAAATTAAACCACTTAGAATCAAGGGTTTAACCCACCTGTACGGATATCCCGAAGGAAAGAACTTGTTCAGGAAAGAATCCAACACCCTATGAGCTACTGGTCTTGAGTCATCTACAAATATCGCCTGAGAAAGAAAATTTAGGTCAAATTCTACCACAGAAACAAAACTTTGAAAAAAATGAGAAGATTTGTTCTATCTAATACAAAACGGCATATATACGACGAGAAATCAGTTCCTTAAAATGGGGAAGAATTACGTACAGAGAGTCCACAGTGGGGCTGAAACTGGAAGCGATGAGAGACAAGAGAATATAACTGGATTGCCGGTGATGATCCATGGTGAAGAGCGGAAGAGCAAGGGTCTGCAACCCCGCGTCACTGTAGACGCACGGGAAAGCCTTCTCCCTATTTTGAAAGAGGAAAAAAAATAAATAACCACCGACATGGATCACACGGATGAAGAAAGAATAAAAAGGAGAATGATGTATTATGAATAAATGCAGCATTACGAATACTGAGCGTCATTACGAATAAGTGAACAAAACCAACTCTCTATTTGAAGGTGACATGTCGTGTGGTGATTGAAGAAGTAGATTATAGGTGATGTGGCAGTTTAGTATCGGTTATAATATAGGTGAATAGTCTATGAATAGTAATCGATCATTCTGCCTTATTTGAAAACTCTTACTGTTCGAAGAGTGTCATCTAATCAATATTTTTTTTTCTTTCTTCATGGCTGTCGAGTTGGGATAAGTCGGTTAAATCGTTTGAAATGTATTATCTACATCTACGTAAAATAGTGTTGTCAAAACTTCGAGACCACCGAACTTATAGGCGAGAATTCGTCGATTTATGTCATGTGGAGGAAATAAACAGTGAACTTAGAGGGGCACCGAGGATTTTCCCTCGTTGTACTCTCCGACGTTCAACATTAGTATAAGTGTAATGTTAAACAACAATGAAAAAGCATGATATTAGCGCGGAAGGGTTTAGCAATTTGTGTTTGAAATATGGGTTCTCCTATGTTGTAAATGATTAGCTTTTTTTTTGTAGAGTGGCTCCATATTTATAGTGCATTTTGACCTGAGTTCGTGGCTGGCACAAGTTCCAAGGGAATTTATGAGCTCTTTTTGGGAGGTCTTGCCCTTGGCCTTCCTGGCCTCGCCATTGGTCGGCAAGATCTTGTGAAGGGGTCGCTTGCGGGAGGCTGTGTTGTCAATGGTGCCCACAAGAAGAGTTGTAGTCTTTATTTTGTACGTTTGATGTAATAAAATCTCACGAAGACTCTTGCTTGTAACTGCTTATTTATTTAATAAAAAGTTGAAACGTTCATTCATTCTTCCTTGTCTGTTTGGAGTTTTATGATAAAACATTAGTCTTTAGTCCATAAACAAACTTAACAACTTACAAAGAGACAAATGTAGATTTGTATGAACAAACTCTTCGTAGTTTGCTTAAAACAATATATTCACAATCTAAGGGTCAAAGGACTATTGACCTCAGTACGATTATTAGGAGAATCTATGATGTCTGGTTATGGGGCATTGAGAGCTAGAGACTCTATAGTTCTTCTAGGTATCTTCCGAATGTACTGAATTGACAAGTGCACTTCTAGAGACAAGATAAGAACAAACCATTTAACCCCTTATGTCTCAAAGTCAGTACGTATGAATTGTATCGTGCTTACCTCAATCCTGAAATGAGCATGCCATTTCACAGCTTACGTATTCTCATTTAAGAAAGTCAGAGTTCGGACTCACTATGTGATTCTGAACATGACCTATTGGTGAAGTACTAAGCTGTGAAGATGTCATGAGTAACTTTTTGAAGTTTTCATAAATATGGAATTCATGTACAAGATTGCTGAAATGCAATGTATATCACCTCATGTTTTGTTCATTGGAATGTGAATAGATGAACTGACCAGTGTCCAAATCGAGTCTTGACTCTTTTGAATGAAACAATGTGACTTGTTAGCTCCTCGTCAATACATTGCTTCTAATTTATTCACAAGCGACAAAGGAGTTGAGGAAATAACAGCTAGAAAGGTAAAATGGTAATTTTGTAAATCCTGACTAGCTGATGATATTCATGAAGAGTAAACATAGATAATATTCAATGGATCCACTCAATACAATTAGGTTGAATTCTTAAGTAGAAAATAAATTCATTTGAACCAATATATTTTCAGTGTCAACTCTTTAGTGGAGTCAGTTGACATTAAACTAAAATTGGAAAAATGTTTGTGAACTTTTAAGTCCAAGTTTTTAGGTCAAGCTTTGTTCATTTGGATCCATGAGGTCACTGTCACTAATCACATCGAGTATGAATAGTTAAACTAGAAGCTAAGCAAAACAAGAACGAGACGAGTTTTGCGAAAATTGTAAAAAAGGTAATTTAGTCTTTTTAGACATAGCATGAAATGAATGTCAATAAATTTTTTGACATGGTCATATGATGACCTAAATCACTTGGCCATGATGTGTTCATTGGGCATTGTGGATTAATTTCATTTCATAAGAGTTTTATTAAAAATTCTTAATAGGCATTTCTCATGTTGTCATGAACAAATGAAGAAGCTTCTAGAAGCTCCTTCTAGGAGACTTGGCCGCCCACCCTATAGAAAAATAAAGGGAGATTTTTTTGTGCATAAATGTATCAAGATACTTGCCAAAAGAAAAAGAGGAAACAAATTTCCTCTAAAAGGAAGGAAGGAAATCGGCCAAGGCTTAAGGGAAGCAAAAGAGGAAACAAATCCAAGCCTTCTAGAAGCCTTATTTGGCCGCCCAAATGAAAGAGGGAAAGAATGAATATTTTGCTCATGAATATGTGATATTTTATAGAATAGGAAACTACCTTATTGAAGGTGAAACCTCTCCTATAAATAGAGCCCTCATTCTTCTCATTTCATTCATCCAAAGTTTTAGAGATTGAGAGCTTCTCTCTCTAGACTTGGCCGACTTCTCCTCTCTCTCTCTCTCTCTCTCTCTCTCTCTCTCTCTAGTTTTCTTTCGTTTTTGTTTTGGCACCTAGGTCCTCATTTGACCTAGTGTTTTTAGCTCTTCGACTTTGAGACTTGTTCTCGAGCCGTCGTGTTTAAAAGTGCCCACCCACTAATTCCTTTTCTCTCGAGTGATTATAGTGATAGAAACTTTCATGGTTGCTCGAGTTGGCGAGGAAAGAAAAGAGACGTGCTGCGAGGGGAGACGAACGTTGCAACTTTCCAAAAGCTTCTCAACGTTCAAGCTTCTAAAAAGGTTAGTAAATTTATAATGCTCATAATAATTTTTATTTACGTGTACTTGCTCTTTGTCTAGGTTAGTTAAATCGTTTTACTTGTCAAAAGAAATTTTTTAAAATTTCGCCGCTTACCCGAAGCGTTAAACTTTTTCTTAAACCCTAGATCAATTCCAACAGGCTGGTCTCGCTGCTAGACGTTGAGACCTCGTGTGTGGGGTCGCCTACTGGAGCATGGTCTCGTGTTTGGTAAGGAGACCACATGGTAGGGCCGTAGGGGCACAGCCTAGGCCTCTTCGTCTGGTGGCGAGGCCTTGTGTGAATGTATTGGTCTCGCCTTGTCTGGCGAGACCTTTGGTTGCCGAGGCTTGTCCTCGATGTCTTTAGTAAGCCTATCATTTTGGTCTAGGTCTCGGCAAGACATGCCATTATGGGCTGGGTCTCGCCGAGAGCATACGAGAGCTCTTTTAGGTCTCGCAAAATCATGGCGGACACTGGTTCAGCAATGTTAAAAAATGATTCATTTTCTCGTATTCCATCATCATTTGTACTTTTCTAAGGGCCGGATATTTACTTTATAACATTGATGTCACCGCTTTGTTTCTCGCGCTTGAAAACTAACCTCTTATCTTTCAACTGAGCTCGGTTCACGGTTTTCAAAATTTTCTTGTGTGTGTGTGTGGTGGCGAGAACTTTTAAGCAAAGGTCCCACACCATTTTCCTCATTCTTCTCTCTTCTTCTCTTCTCAGCCTTATTCCCCATCTTTCTTTTCTTTTCGCGAAGCCTCTTTATATCTTGTTAACATCATGGACCTTAACCACATGCTTGATGGTGGGTCCAAGAGTTCGTGTACGCCCTATAAGGGCTCCCTTGTGTGAAGAATATTATTTTAATAACACGATAATGGACATATACCGATATATGTTTCAAGGCCAAGGCAATGACTACTCCATGGAGGAGATCCTCGGCGGAGCAAGGGTGGCTACCAATCCTTTGTTGTCATTGTCGATGAAGGCACTCGGGTGCCAAAACACGGCGGCTTTTCCACCCACGTGATGGTAGGGTTGGAAAAGCATGGTAGGTCTCCCTTACACCCGACGATCGACGGAAGAATCTTGCCTGTTGTTCTCGAGGTGGAACGGATTGGTGACCCTGTCTGTGGAGTCACCAACGTTGTGAGCGACACGACGATAGGTCTCCGACCATGTTTGGGTCGAGAGTTCAAGTTGGGATCGTACGGACCTAGGTCTGCCAGCCCTCACGTGGGGTTGTTCTTGCGGGAGCTAAGAACGCGTGTGACACTTTTGATGTCACCATGATCTGTGGATGCCAAGGGTAAGACCTCTGTCACTTAGAGGTGTTCCGTGGGACATCAACTGCGGCAGATAAAGCATAAGGGGACTTCTTCTCCTCTGCCAATTGTCGTGGGAAGTCTTCCTTGGATCCGAGTCAAGGGTGAGGGGGGAGGGGGTGCTTGATCAGTGTATGTCCTCCTTCGTGGTAGAATTAGGTTATTATTTTGATGGTCTCGTTGACAAGGTCCCTACGAGATCGTTTTGTGTAGGGCATGGGTGCCTGTAGGTCCGTCTTTTTCCATGTTAATTAGGGCTTCCTTCCAATGGGTTTCCTCGTGTTTGTTGGTAGTTTCTTTACTTTACTTATGATTCAAATTCTCTTAAAGACTTTTGAAACAACTTCACGAAGTTTGTAACGAAAATATTACCAAAAAACTATTTTTGGAGTTTAATGCGGAAATTTGAATTCAAAACCATTTTAATTCAAAAATACTTTTAGCTCTATACAGTCGTTTTAGCTCTAGAATTTTTTTAACTAATCTAGATGAAGGTGCGGCTAAATAAAACAACCATAAGACACAAATTAAATAACTAGTTCAAAACACATACATTATCACCACGCAATTTGATTTTCTACACCGGTAGTCTTTGTATTTTTCACATTCCTCGCATTTATCGTGGCCTTTGAGTTGGATCAAATGTCTTCCAACTTGTTTCTCTTAATGATATAAACCAAGGCGTGGGCCATTTCATTGATTCACTAACTATTCCGACAAGGTGTCAGAATGATTTTTTCTTTCTTTTGGAAGAGTTATGGACATATTCTCTAACCCTGGGAAAGAGGAAATTTGTCCAAACCAATGCACGGTTATCCAAGTGTGAAAACCATTATATTGTAATAAATACCTCAACCCTAAGCCTTTTACTTATAGCTTTTACTTTTACTCGAATAAAATATACATTTTCTTGATTTGATCCCTTTTTTTATTTGATCTTATTCTATTTAATAAAATATATTTATTCTATGAATAGAACTAATTAAATTATATCTCCAATATACTTTAAAAAATAAAATATTCAGATCATATCTAATTTCTCATAATCTAATATATTATACATGTTGTCGCTCGTTTTCGAACAACGATTTAGGAGCCCCAAACGGTTCGACCCAAGGCCGGACCAAGTGATCACGTTCGGGTTCAAACGTGTCGGATTTGGTATCTCAAGTCGTCCCTTAGCTGTAGATGATGTTTGCCTCGTCTCAACACCTGAAAAGTAGGAAAAAGAGGTTAGGTGTTTAGAGAGCAGAGACTTGAGATAAATGAGTGAGTTATGAGTTCAGCAGCGTTTCAGTACTCAAAATCGGATTACCTGTCTCGATGGGTCGAGCTTCGTATTTATAGGCGACCAAGGGACGTTTTGAAGGCCCCTTGGCCGAGTGAAGTTGAGTCGGCCATTGGCCGAATGAGACTTGATCGGCCAATGGCCGAGCGAGAAGCTTGGGCCAGATGAGGTTGACTCGGCCCTCGGCCGAGTGAGACGCTTGGGCCGGATGAGATTCATTCGGCCATTGGCCGAGTGAACTGCTTGGGCCGGATGAGGTTGACTCGGCCGAGTGAGACACTTGGGCCGGATGAGATTCACTCGGCCATTGGCCGAGTGAACTGCTGGGGCCGGAAGAAACTCACTCGGCTGAGTGAAGCACCTGGGCCGGATGAGATTCAGGCCGAGTGAACTGCTTGGGCCGGCCAATGGTCGAGTGAACCTGGGCCAACCATTGGCCGGGTGAGTCTTGATCAGCCATTGGCCGGGCGAGCTTGTCCGGCCGCCCGAAAGGCCGATCGCGTCGTCGGATCTCGTCGGGCCGATAACATTAATTATTTACTGATTACAACCACCACGTGCGAAGCACATGTTTCAAACTAGTATATAAGTCACACGTACTACATAAGTAAATAAGTAGGTCAATGATGCATAATAAGATAACAAAACATAAATTGCTTCAAAAGTCCTTAAACAAACAAACATGGTGAAGAAGCAACAAAGAAGACAGATCTCGGCTTAGGCGGTCTTGGGAGGGCCCTGCTCGCTGATGACATAGTTCTCGGTCATGCGGCGTTTCTTGGTCTTCTAACAAAACACAAAATAGAATGCATTTACAAGATTCAACTTTTTCTCCCGAGAGAGAGAGAGAGAGATTGCCCCAGTAAAATTCCAAACGTTTAAAACACAAGTATATTAAATTTGTAATGCTCCTTGATAAGTTATTTTTTTAAAACCATGAGAACACACGTGCCTCAAAAACATGTTTGTGTATTCATAATAGGAACATCCTAAGTTGATACAGTGGAAAAGAAGAGCGTATTTTTTCCCTGGCACTACAGACAAAGATCTAAACAAGACATTTTTTATTTCAGCAAAATCTAAACAAGACATAAAAAGTCTATTTTTCTTGGATTAGTCAATGGGAACATAATAGATATTCTTGATACTTTATTTAACTCATTTTGTACTCGATAAATGAAACATTTCCAAGTTACATTATTTTTACACAGTAAAACGAAGGAAAAAAAAATAGAAGCTTACGTACCATGGTCCACCGAGAGCGAAAAGCAATATCGCGTAGCGTTTTCTACGAGAAGTCGGTCGCGATCTTCACATATTGCTGTACCGTGGGTTCACCACCATACCTAGAAAACAAATGAACACAAGAAGCATATATATATAGCTTAAACAGAAAACAAAAAACGACATATACTTGATCAGCTCCGTCTCGAGCTGGATCTGCTCCTTAGCAGACCAAACCACCTCGTCACTACTCTTCTTCAGCATCCCCGGAACGGAGTCGATCATGAGGAAATTCGAACCTTCTTTACCACTACGAGAGCTCATCGCCAAAGTGTATATCTGAGAGAGTAAGAGAGAAAGAGAGAGTTTCTTTGGCAATGCAATGGAAAAAGAGTGAAAGAGTGAGAGAGTAGCATTACAAAAGGGTAATATATATATATATATATATATATAGAGAGAGTTCTTTGGCAATGGAAATACAGTGAGAGATGGAGAGAGTTTTACCGAGGGGTAGAAAAAATTACCATATTGCTTTCTCAGGGCCTGGCATTTTTTTTTTTTGAAACAGTGATCGGGCATAGCATTAGAACACATGTGAGGTGAAAAGACGCGAGTGGTTGATAATTCATGCTATATGTAAAGATAAAAATATAAATCTCTACTTATCTCTTGGCTTAGCAGCTAAGTAGAGATAAGTAGAGATTTAAATTTTTATCTTTACATATAGCATGAATTATCAACCACTAGCGTCTTTTCACCTCACATGTGTTCTAATGCTATGTACGAGCACTGTTTCAAAAAAAAAAATGGCAGGCCCTGAGAAAGCAATATGGTAATTTTTTCTACCCCTCGGTAAAACTCTCTCCCTCTCTCACTATATTTCCATTGCCAAAGAACTCTCTCTCTCTCTCTCTCTCTCTCTCTCTCTCTCTATCTATATATATATATATATATATATATATATATATATTACCCTTTTGTAATGCTACTCTCTCACTCTCACTCTTTCACTCTTTTTCCATTGCATTGCCAAAGAAACTCTCTCTCTCGCTCTCTCTTTCTCTCTTACTCTCTCAGATATACACTTTGGCGATGGGCTCTCGTAGTGGTAAAGAAGGTTCGAATTTCCTCATGATCGACTCCGTTCCGGGGATGCTGAAGAAGAGTAGTGACGAGGTGGTTTGGTCTGCTAAGGAGCAGATCCAGGTCGAGACGGAGCTGATTAAGTATATGTCGTTTGTTGTTTTCTGTTTAAGCTATATATATGCTTCTTGTGTTCATTTTCTTTTTTGTTTTCTAGGTACGGCGGTGAACCCACGGTACAGCAATATGTGAAGATCGCGGCCGACTTCTCGGAGAAAACGGTACGCAATATTGCTTTTCGCTCTCGGTGGACCATGATACGTAAGCTTCTATTTTTTTTCCCTTCGTTTTACTGTGCAAAAATAATGTAACTTGGAAATGTTTCATTTATCGAGTACAAAATGAGTTAAATTAAGTATCAAGAATATCTATTATGTTCCCATTGACTAATCGAAGAAAAATAGACTTTTTATGTCTTGTTTAGATTTTGCTGAAATAAAAAATAAAAATAAAATAAAAAATGTCTTGTTTAGATCTTTGTTTGCAGTGTCAGGGAAAAAACACGCTCTTCTTTTCCACTGTATCAACTTAAGATGTTCCTATTACGAATACACAAACATGTTTTTGAGGCACGTGTGTTCTCATGGTTTTAAAAAAATAACTTGATAGGAGCATTACAAATTTAATATACTTGTGTTTTAAACGTTTAGAATTTTACTGGGCCAATCTCTCTCTTTCTCTCTCTATCTCTCTCTCTCTCTCTCTCGGGAGAAAAGTTGAATCTTGTAAATCCATTCTATTTTGTGTTTTGTTACAAGACCAAGAAGCGTCGCAAGACCGAGAACTATGTCATCGGCGAAGGCGAGCAGGGCCCCCCAAGACCTCCTAAGCCGGGATCTGTCTTCTTTGTTGCTTCTTCACCATGTTTGTTTGTTTAAGGACTTTTGAAGCAATTTATGTTTTGTTATCTTATTATGGATCATTGACCTACTTATTTATTTATGTAGTACATTTGACTTATATATATACTAGTCTGAAACACGTGTTTCGCACGTGGTGGTTGTAGTTGTAATTGGTAAATAATTAAGGAAAGGTCTCATATGATGAACGAAGCCGGTGTGGTGAGAAGTGAGGAAAAGGAATAAGCGAATGAAGAAGAGAGCAATCACCCACCTGAATGGTCTTCCTGAAGTTCTTGGGGTCATCTTGATCCTCGAAAGGGTATGCGCCGACGAGCATGACGTAGAGGGTCACTCCACAAGACCAAACATCGGCCATCTGAAAACTCATATCCAGAGATTATAAGCTACATGTACACCTGCCTGAGGAGAGAGAGAGAGAGAGAGAGAGAGAGAGAGAGAGAGAGAGAGAGGAAAGGGAATTACTTTGCCGTCGTACTCGCGGCGAGAGAGAACCTCGGGGGCGATATAAGCAGGGGTGCCGACGGTGGACTTGGGGCGAGAGTGGAGGAGGGAGGACTATATGATGGATCAAGTGAGTGAAGTGAGTGAATGGAGAGAGAGAGAGAGAGAGAGAATAAGGAGCGGACCTTGGAGTATCCGAAGTCGCAGATCTTGAGGCGGGGGGCGGGGCTGCCGTCGAGGAGGGTGTTCTCGAGCTTGAGGTCGCGGTGGCAGATCTGCATGGAGTGTCAGTAGCTGACTCCGGAGATGAGCTGCTGGAAGAAATTGCTAGCCTCGTCCTCACTGAACCGCCCCGCGTTGCAGATGCGGTCGAACAGCTCCCCACCGGCAGCGTACTCCATCACGATGGCCAGATGCGTCGGCGTCAGCACCACCTCCTTGAACCGGATAATGTTGGGGTGCCGCAGCGACCGGTGGTTCATAATCTCCCGCCCCACGTTCTCGTCAATCTGCCATCAAAAGATCTTGTGTCAAACACACACACACACACATCACCTGATTCGCAAAACTCACTCTCTTTACCTTCATCTCTCTCTCTATGTACTTCATCGCCACCATCTCTTTCGTCTCCTTGTGCCGCAGCAGCCTCACCACCCCGAAATTCCCCGCCCCCAAATCCTTCACCACCTCGTACCTCTCCATCTCTCTCTCACAGATCCAGATCTCTTTTCTTTTCTTTTTTGTATCAATAAATGAGATTATGATATTACAAGTATCTCCCCTCTTCTTCTTCTATTATTTCTTTCGAAATAATTCAAGATGTATACTATTATACTATTTTATTTATAAAACAAAATTAAAAAAAAAAAAGTGAAGAATGGAATCTTCAACAGTACGCGATGACCAGCTCGATTCAAGTCACTGCCTCTTCATTGTCCCTTATTTACTTCTTCACTATTATTTACAGACATCACCGGGAATCTTCCCAGCTTCTTCACCTTTCACACCAAATTAAATTTAATAATTAAATTACATCCCACCCCTGCATGCCATGATGTCCACATATACATTTATATATACGACGATGCACTTAACAAACAGTTTTAAAGTACTCTCGCCATATTAAACAAGATCTAATTCACCTGGGAACACATTTACCACTAACAAAAGTAGCTCCAGAAATCTTTTGAGTGAGCTCGATTATGTTTTTTAGCTTCAATCGTAAAATTAAATCTAGAAGAAAAAGCCTATAGATGAGTTGATTCGTCTCCGAGTTATTAAAAAGGCATAAAGGTTAGATTTTTACGGAAATCCCAAATGACATACTCAAATAGAAGTCGAGAAGTGAAGCCCTAGAAATCGAATCGAACATGCGTGCGTAGATTGAAATCGAGAAACTTGAATTTGAGAAAGTACCTCGGGATCGAAGACGATAAGCGCGATTTGATTTTGAGTTTGAGACGAGACTAGTGTGAAGGAGTGAGTTTAGGTCTTGATTCAATTCATGATTTGGTCTCTATTCGACGGCTACGATTTTCCATCTCTATCTAAGCTGGATCATCTCTGACGTCATCTTCTATATATATACTAGTCTTAAAGGTGGTTCTAGTTGTAATCAGTAAATAATTAAAATATGTATGATTTCATTTACCAAGTTTTTCTTCAAAGCATGAGTTTATAAATGAATATTAAGATATCAAATATTTCAACCATACATGATATTTAGAGAGTTTAATTTTTGAGACTCATAATAAGTGCAAACATTTCAAGGAAATATATAATCAATGACAACTATATTGATTATGGAAACCATATATTTTCCTGATATGGAAACCAAACTCGGACTGCCACACATAAATAAATTTAAAAAAAAAAAAAGATTATTCTTTCTATGTTAACATCTTAACGACTTTAGTTCTTATATAACAAATAAAAAAAATTAGTACCTGCTCTCAAACTTCATCCGAAATTGCTACCTTGTTATATGGAATCTTGGGTAATGATGCTTCAATTTGTTCAGTCGTTATACCGAATCCTGAGTCCTTTTTCCGAATGGTCTAGCTCGAGGCCTAGGGCGTGCGTATAGGTCGCGGACCCGTCAGCGAGGAACTTTACATCTTTGTTCTCGGGGTAGGTTTTAGTCCATGCCTTCATCACAAACGGGTCATTCATTGCACACACAACAAGAAGCAAGAATTGGTATCTGAGATCAGGTTCAATTTAATCAAAAGTAACCCCATTTTCAAACACTTGACATGCATATGATCTAACAGACTGTAGTGCATTATTAATTAGATTCGATTTAATCAATTAAACCCATTTTCAAACATTGATATTTCTATGAACTATATGAAGACCTTGAACATTCATCAGAAAAGAAAGACCTTGAACATACATTAGCTTCAATTTGATCAAGCACTGACATTTTTATGAGGAAAAACAAAAAAGACCTTGAAGAAATACTTCTATGTAAGACCTTGACATTTTCAGAATGAGCTTCAATTTAAGTGAGACACGAACACACAAGACAAGACCGGTTCTCATATTTAAGCAGCCATACATCAAAGCAATCCAAGAACAGCAAACCAGATTTTGTTAACTCACCCTAGCTCGTGGACCTCGATGACTCCATTGTGTTTCGAGGCATCATTCGTAGGTTGAACTGTTTTCCACAATCTGCGAACGACACGATCGAGCCAGAAAACGGGTACTAAAGTGGTTACATTTGGGAGAAAGGTTATTTAATTAAACTGGAAACTCTAATGGGATTATGGAAAATGGGATTATGGAAGCAAGAAGGGTAATACTCATATCAGTCCAAGATATTGGGCATAGGTTTATCAACACTAAATCCAGTATATTATTTCTACCACACCAGACTTCATTTCTAAGGATTAAATAAGATATCCCTATATGTTCCATATATTTTTTTTGTTTCTTTCCAAGAAACTTGTCTGTACAGGGAAACATATGAGCCCAATTATTTCTTATAAATTATAGACAAACAAAGCATACATGATGAAGTGCCTTTGGTATGTGGTACCTTTACATCAAAAGAATTATACTCGGAGTTCCAAACACAGTAAAAAAACACACACATACACATACACACACACACACACAAATCAAAGGCTTAAAACACTACACTGAACTTAAACCTCCTTTATCGTATTACATTTCCATGTATATCAAAGCAGTACCAAACTAATTAGGCTTCTGAACTAACCTTTCACAATCACATCATGATTCATCAGTGCACTTTTCTCCTCTAATTATGTGAATCCAATATACCTGGAACAATGAACCAGAGATATCATATATCATTTTCAAAAATTGAATGGAATGAAGAGAATTAAAACCTGAAAGCTTATGGTATGAACCAATATTTTATTATGAACCTTAAGCACTACTTAAATAGGCGAGATACAATCAGTTACAATCTAGGAAATCTCGGAAAAAAATAAGCTAACTAATGCTAGAATATCTCACTAACTAAATATAGAATATACACAATAACAGCTCCTATTCTATCGAGTAAATGCAGAATAATTACAATATTAATTACAGATTTCTTCACTCCCCCTCAAGTTGGAAAGTATATATCAAACATGCCTAACTTGGAAATCATCTTCTCAAACACTGGTCGAAAAAGTCCCTTTGTGAGGATGTCTGCAGTCTGATCGGTTGTTCCCACAAAAGGAATTCAAATGATGCCAGCATCTAGATTCTCCTTTATGAAATGTCGGTCCACTTCAACATGTTTTGTAAGATCATGTTGAACAGGATTATGAGCAATGCTTATTGCTGCTTTGTTGTCGCAAAACAGCTTCATTGGTAGGTCAATCTCCATCTTCAATTCCTCAAGCACTCTTCTTATCCATAGTAGCTCGCATACGCCATTAGCCATCGACCGATACTCTACCTCAGCACTGCTTCTTGCCACCACGCCTTGTTTCTTGCTTCTCCACGTCACGAGGTTACCCCATACGTATGTACAATACCCGGAAGTGGATCTTCTATCCACATCGGATCCTGCATAGTCGGCATCTGTGAAGGCTTCTACTTCTTTCTTCCCTCCTTTTCTGAACAAGAGACCTTTTCCGGGGCAGCTCTTCAGGTAGCGTAGTATCCGGTTTGCAGCTTCAAGATGTTTCTCGAAATGGCAGTGCATGAACTGACTTATCATGCTCATAGCAAAGGCAATGTCCGGTCTTGTGTGTGACAAGTATATAAGCCTGCCCACTAGTCGTTGGTACTGCTGCGTATTGACAGGAACTCCCTCCTTGATATTCCCCAGCTTCAGGTTTGGATCTATCGGAGTGTCGGCTGGTTTACACGCACTCATTCCAGTATCTTGAAGCAAATCAAGAATGTACTTCCGCTGTGTCACTGCAATTCCTTCTTTGGACCGAGCGATCTCCATTCCCAAAAAATATCGCATTTCTCCCAAGTCCTTTACTTCGAATTCAGTGGCAAGCTTCATCTTCAATTTCTCCATCTCTTTCAGATCATTTCCTGTAAGAATTATGTCATCCACATAAACAATCAAAATTTACATTTTACCGTCATTTGAGTGTTTAATAAAGAGGGTATGATCTGATTGAGATTGCTTGTAGTCTTGTCGCTTCACGAGCTGAGTGAACCTGTCAAACCAGGCTCTTGGAGATTGTTTCAGCCCATACAATGCCTTCTCCAATCTGCAAACATTATAGCCGAATTTCTCCTCGAATCCCGGAGGAGGACTCATGTAGACTTCTTCCTCAAGTTTTCCGTTAAGGAAAGCATTCTTCACGTCCAGCTGTCTGAGAGACCAGTCTAGGTTTGTAGCAATAGAGAGCAAAATCCTCACTGTGTTTAACTTTGCAACCGGAGCAAATGTCTCCATGTAGTCGATGCCATAGGTTTGCGTATAGCCCTTAGCAACTAACCTTGCTTTGTAGCGTTCTAGACTCCCATCGGCATCGAACTTTGGTGTGAACACCCATCGGCAGCCCACAATCGATTTCCCTTGAGGTAGCCCTTCAACCTTCCATGTTTGATTCTTCGCAAGAGCATTCATTTCTTCCATCACAGCCACCCTCCATTTTGGTTCAGATAAGGCTTCCTGAATAGTTTTAGGGACAACAATGGAGGACACATTTGTGGTAAAGGCATTGAAAGACATGGATAGACAATGGTTAGAGACATAGTTGGACATTGGATATATGGGACGCATGGTGCAAGATCTTTTTTCTTTTCTCAAGGCTATAGGGAGATCAGAGTCAGAGTCTACCTTTTCCTTACCTTTTTCAGAAACTTCCACCGGTTCGGGTTCATGGTCGGCTGAGGGAGCAGTGATGTTCTCTATCTCTTGATTCATGATCCTCTTTGTATAAAATTTCTCATACGGACTTAGTAGTTTCTTATTTTTTATTTCTCCGGGATTGTGAGGTGGTTCTTGACTTGTATCTATAGAAACATCAATTTTATCTATAGAGACATTTTCTTCAAAATTTTTATCCAAAACATGATCAATACTCGGATTAGGTATATTTTCAGATTCAATTTCGACCCTATTATCACCAATTTCATCAATTTTAAGAAAATCTAGGCCTAAACTATTTGTAGTGTCTTCATTTTGTTTCTGCCCCTGAAGAACACTACTAAAAAAGGCTTCATTTTCAAAAAAGACAACATCCATGGTAATAAACATTTTTCGTGTCATAGGATCAAAACATTTATATCCTTTTTGTGTAGCTGGAACACCTAAGAAAACACATTTTTTCCCTTTTGGATCAAGTTTACTTGCGGTCCTGTCTGAACTTTTTATAAAAACCGTGCATCCAAAAAATTTTAATGGCAAGGAGTTAATGGTACGAGAGTTAGGAAAATATTTTGAAAACACATCAATAGGAGTTTTAAAATCCAAATTTTTTTAAGGCATGCGATTTATAAGATATGTTGCATGAAGAAGGGCATCTCCCCAAAGGTATTTGGGTATTTTTGCTGAAAACATAATAGATCTTGTTACCTCGAGAAGATGCCTGTTTTTTCTTTCCGCTATGCCATTTTAAGCTGGAGTGTCAGTACAAGAACTTTGATGAATGACACCTTTCTCATCAAAATTTTTTTGTAAAGTTTTTGAAAAATACTCTCGACCATTATCACTTCTTATCATTTTAATTTGTGCACTATATTGAGTTTGTACCATATTAAAAAAGGTTTTAAAAATGGTTTTAACCTCATTTTTTTTCTTTAAGCAAGTAAACCCAACTTATCCTAGTGTGATCATCAATAATCGTCATAAATCACCTCTTTTCTTTTAATGTAGATACACAAGAAGGTCCCCAAATATCACTATGAATTAGTGAAAATGGAGATGTAGGTGTATAAAGCCGTGTAGGATAATGATTTTTGTGATGTTTAGCTAAAGCACATATATCACAATGAAATGAAGAATGATCTTTATTTAAAAAAAGAGTAGGATACAACCTTTTTAAATATGAAAAACTAGGATGTCCTAGTCTAAAATGCATCAAATACACTTCTTTATTATTCATCGGAAAAGAAAAAATTTGAAAACAAGAAGTCTTTTGACCTATTTTATTCACGTCCGATCCATCTTCAAGATAATAGAGACCATCATGTTCCTCAGCACTGCCAATCATCCTCCCCGTTGTTAGTTCCTGAAAAACACAAGAATCGGGTAAGAAGATAGCACGACAATTTAGCTCTTTTGTGATTTTTTTTACTGACACAAGGTTACAGGCTAAACTTGGAAAATGAAGGACTTTAGATAGAGAGATATTTGATATTTTTACACTTCCTATTCCTGCAATTGGTGTAAGAGTACCATTTGCAACTTTAACCTTTTTATTCCCCGCACAAGGTTTATAGGATAGAAAAAGACGAGAATTTCCGGTCATGTGATCTGTTGCACCTGAATCAATTACCCAAATATTATTTTCTTTTGAGCATAAAAAGGTAGATAGGGAACCTGCGAAGGAACACGAGGGAATATCAGAGTTTGAAGCCTTTTGAGAGAGTTGGAGGAGTTTTAGATGCTGGTCTATCTGAGCCTTGGTGAAAGGTGGCTGTTCGGGTTGCAGTGATTGCTCTCGAGAGGAATCGGCCATGTTAGCTTGTAAGGCTCTTTCCTTCTTCGTTTTGTACCCGGCCGGTTTGCCATGTATCTTCCAACAAGTCTCCCTTGTGTGCCAATATTTTTTGCAATGGTCGCACCACAGCTTCTTCTTCTCCTCGTTTTCTCGGGTAAACAAGGCTGATGTCTCTACTGTCCGATCAGTAGCTTCTTCATTCTTCACTACCACGCATGATCTTCCTCCTGTTCTCTTCAATTCTGACTTCCGAGAAGACTTCTCGGATTGAGGGCAGCGGTCGTCTCCCGAGAATTCTTCCCTTCACTTCATCAAGATCTCGATTCACACCTGCTAAAAACACATACACGCGGTCATTTTCTTCCCTCTTCTTCTGTTTGGCATAATCGGCTGCACTCTCCTAGGTATCTTCATTGTATTGATCCAACTCCTGCTATAGCGCAACCATCTCGTTGTAGTAGGTTGTCACATCTCGACCAACTTGCCTGGATTGCCATAGCTTTGTCTTAAACTCGAAGACCTGCGAAGCATTCTCCCGATCAGAGTATGTTTCTCTGACCGAGTCCCATACCTCTTTGGCGGTCTTCAAGAACATATGCGGTTTGGCTATTGAGGCCTCCATCGAATTGAGCAGCCACGCCATAACCAATGAGTTCTCTGACCTCCAGATGGTATATCCTTCATCTCCCTCCTTCGGCTGCTTGACTTCACCTGATAGGTATCCAAGATTTCCTCTTCCGTCAATGGCAAGCTTCACGGATTGGGCCCACTCCAAGAAATTATGTCCAGTTAATCTATGCCCTGTGATGAGCATAGACGAAAGGACTGTTGATGGTTGGGAAATTTCCATGGAGGAAGAGGAATGAGTGTTTTGTGTTTTACTATTTATCGGTTTTTTCATAAGGGAATCGCTCTGATACCATGAAAGCTTATGGTATGAACCAATATTTTATTATGAGCCTTAAGCACTGCTTAAATAGGCGAGATACAATCAGTTACAATCTAGGAAATCTCGGAAAAAAATAAGCTAACTAATGCTAGAATATCTCACTAACTAAATATAGAATATACACAATAACAGCTCTTATTCTACCGAGTAAATGCAGAATAATCACAGTATTAATTACAGATTTCTTCAAAACCCATTTAGCAACTTTCTCTTTCAAGCATTCAATTTCAAAATTAAAATCCCGAAATCAAATTTCAATTCCAAACTATAAATAAAAAAAAACCTTCCATTTGATTCGCGGACACAAAAGAGGAGGAAAATAATCTATAGTTTACGTTTCTTTGAGTTCGGCCTTCCTCGATAATTCTGGCTAAAGTTCTCAATTCCGTAGTTGAAGTTCTTGAATGAAATCCGGCGAATTCACTTCGGCATACTCTTTCTCTTAGAGATGCGACAGAAGAGTGTACGTAGAGAAGTGGACGAAGAACGGAGTAACAATCTGAAGTTTAGAACAAAGAAAAAGAAGAAAGAATGGAGATGGAAATCAAAATTATCAGAACATGATGCCACGTTTTGCCACCATTTGGGCATCTGTTAAATTCTGATTGATTAGCAAGAAGTCTGTTGGTGTAATTTGTAATGCCGAGCTTTATCATTAACATATTCTTGAAAAACAGACCCAATTATAAAACAATCTGGAAACATTTCAACAAACACATGGTACGCAGATCGATAAACGCCTAAATATCTACCAAAAAAATATTCACAACAGAACCTATAAAAGACAAATAAAAAAACGGAATTTGTAAGATCACAAAAATCACAGTAACAGGAAGTCGAAGCAAACCATCATCCATAGGTTGGTGATTTGATGTTGAAAAAAAAAACCACAGCAGCATGAGCAAAGACTCGACGAAGTCCTAGAAGCGTAATAGCTTTACAATCTATAGTTTAAGTAATAACTGAAGAAATCAATCTACAAGTAATCAATCTACAAGAAATTCTACTTCAAATTACAACCAGCTAATGGAAAACACTTAACAGTGCATGAGGGTCGGTGACGGGGCGAAAGCGGCTTGGAAAAGGATTGTAGTTAAATAATTCAAGAGCTAAATTAGAAAGACCTATAAATTTGATTTGATCAAAGGAAAAAAAAAGTTCGTATGCAATTAGACACCAGTAGAAGAGAGAAGATTTGCCGAACCAGATAGTTGGGTGGTCTTCTCGAATTTGTTTAATGATTCTTCTTACTGCCTTCAAAGTTCAAACCAGGTAAACTCGCCTATTATGCAATTTCTTATTAATAATCAATCAGTTTCGAAAGATCAAACTGACCTAATCAAGCGAATCATAAGATTTCATATGATGAACTATAAACATAGATGCTGTTATGAATGAAGAAAAACCTAAATTCAATTACATGGATTCTTAAACATACACAAAACTGAGAAAAATGCACATATCTATTGGAAAAAATTGTTGGATTAAAGAATAAAATGAGACATAAATCAGATTTCAAATAATTTTTTTTTGCTTGTTACCTCGATAAAGCTCTGTATTCAGGGGAATTATTTTCAACAATAATTAAGGCTCCGTTTGGAACCCGGAAAATAGGTGGGAAAGGAAAATGGAAATCCCTCCTATTTTACTAAGGTTGTTTGGATTGAGGAAAATATGGTAGAAAAAAATATGATGGAAAATGCGAGGGAAAGTGTATAACTAAAATGAGGATTCCATTTTCCTTCCAAAATCAAATGGAAAATGAGAATCTCTCCACATTTGTCTACGAGGGGATCACATTTGTCTAAGGTAAAAATGTTAAACTTTTAAAAAATGGGCAAAAATGTAAATAAAAAACTTTTAAAGGGTGCTAATTAAAAAAAAAATTATGGTAAAAATGAAATTTTTTTAAAAAAATGGGTCAAAAGTGTAAATTTTTTAGGGTAAAAATGTAAAACTTTTTAAAAATGGGCAAAAAATGTAAATAAAAAAATTTAGGGGGGCTAATTATAAAAAATCATGGTAAAAATGAAATTTTTTTTAAAAAATGGGTCAAAAGTGTAAATTTTTTAGAGTAAAAATGTAAAACTTTTTAAAAATGGGCAAAAAATGTAAATAAAAAATTTTAGGGGGGCTATAATTAAAAAAAATTCATGGTAAAAATGAAATTTTTTTAAAAAAATGGGTCAAATGTGTAAATATTTTAGGGTAAAATATGTAAATTTTTTTAAAAATGGACAAAAAATGTAAATAAAAAAAATTTGAGGGGGAGGGGGCTAGAGCCCACCCTTGACTTGAGTTAGCTCCCTCCCTAGTCTCGTCGATACTTTCCCGTCAATTTTCTCTCATATTTTCGATGATTTTCAAACACAATTATAATTTTGACTTTTCCTATTATTTTCTCTTACATTTTCATTTTCTCTATTATTTTCACTTTCTCTCTTATTTTCCGGGTTCCAAACGGAGCCTTAATGGCTTAGAGATCGTGCACGGGGGAAGTCGTGATGATGCCAGAACAAAGAACTTTTGACAGAAATCTGACAAAATATTAAAAGAAAAAATTTCAAATCTCAAGACCAAAAAGAAAAAAGAAACATATAACAAGCAAACGCAATCAAAAGAATGAAAAGGCAAGGCAATCACATGAATTGAGATCCAAATAATTTAACAAAAACACTCACTAAAAAGAAAATCCAAACAAGAAAAAGAAAACGAAAATGAAGAGGAGGCGCGAGAACTGACGAGAGGAAGTGTGGAATCCCCGACCCAAGAAGAATGGGAACGGCGTGAACATCAGCGAGAAAAGGGCAACAATGGCGATGGGGAATCATGATCCGTTGTGGCCGCAAAAAACTCAAAACCTAGAATTTCATCTTTAAATTTGAGCAAGGAAAAAAACCTTGTGTACCATTAGCAATTTCAATGTATGCCCGAGGAGTTATTTATTTTGATCCAAAAAATAATGGACGCCATTTTAATCTTCATAAAATTCTTAGATACACAAAACATCAAACACCATGTGGGCACTACATATATTTGAGAGATTAGACAGTAAAGATCTTATAAGAAAAAAAAAACAAAACAAAATTAAGTTAAGAGAAACCCAGGATAAAAAATTGAAGAAAGGAAAAAAATTAAGTTAAGAGACATTGAACGCGGAGATACGGCCGAAGATGACAAACATTGAAGAAAGGAAAAAAATTAAGTTAAGAGAAACCCAGGATAAAAAATTCCAATCGAAAAAATATAAAAAAACCAAATTTAAACTCAAAATCTCTATGAATCTCTAACCACCGTTTGAACCACACAAAATCGACCAAAAAAAATCTCCTAAATCAGCGAAGGACAGGGACATTGAACGCGGAGATACGGCCGAAGATGACATACTTTGAAGAAAGGAAAAAAATTAAGTTAAGAGAAATCCAGGATAAAAAAATTCCAATCGAAAAAAATATAAAAAACCAAATTTAAACTCAAAATCTCTATGAATCTCTAACCACCGTTTCAACCACACAAAATCGACAATTCAAATTAAACATAACTCAACTACAAAACCAAAATTTCTAATAGACTTCACAAAATTCTTAGATACACAAAACATCAATAACATGTGGGCACTACAGCTATTAGAGAGCTACCTTAAGCAGCTAAGGACAGAGACATAATAAGCAGGAGATATGACCGAAGATAACAAACTTCAAATAAAAAAAAAGCTAAGACAAACTAAAAAATATAACTAAACCCTAAAACATAACGGGAAAACTCCTAAATGTGCTCTACAAAAATATCTCCTAAATCAGCTACATATATGGAAGAATCTGACAATTTCTTAACCTAAACTTTGAATCCACACAAATAACTATTGATCGAGACTTAATCATGATCAAAACGCAATAGCAAAATCAAGTAAGGAAATCAAAACCTGTGAAAGTGAGGTAAGAAGAGTCTGGTCGTCAGGAACGGAATTGAAAACTAAAATTAGAATCTTCGTCGTTGCAGTCTGAGAAATCGTCAGAGAGAAATCGAGAGTGCTCCATGACCTTCTTGTCCGTGTGAGTTCAGTCTCGTCGCTGGAGTTAGGGCGAGAACCGTCTAATGACCGACGAGTTGCAGCAAAGCGAAGAATTGGGTCACAGATTGAGTCCACTGAGAGCACGGGTAGGAAAAAAATGCGGGGAGAGACGCCAAATCAAAAAACCAAGAAGAACAAATAGGCAGTTAATTAAGAGAAAACCGTCCAAAGAAAGAGAATCGGTGTGGGTAAATTTGCAATTGGCAAGAGGAATTTTTCCAAAAAAACAAGTAAATCATCTCTAGATGTTTCAAAGCATCTTAAGGTTCAAGACGATCGCAAATCTTAAATACTCCAACAATCTGTAAGGTACAAATGACTAATTTCCCAGCCACACGATTGAAAACTTCAGAGTTGATGGATCACTCGGACTCGAACTTAAATTCTACAGAAACAAAAATTCAGAAATACCCAAAAATCTTGATTAGGTGAGAGAGATAGAGAGACAGGGGATATAACGAATTCGAAGGAGATGAAGTGGAGGGACCTGAACTGGAGATCGGTAGTGGCGGCGGATGTTCTCGAGCCTTTTGATCTCATGGTCGCTGAGTTTTTTTTTTGGGCTATAGAACCGATTGCAGAGACAGAGCTAGGGCTTTCGGTGGCAATGGTGAGGAATCGCGAGAGACGAGGCGCGGCGAAGAAGACGAAAGATAGTAAGAGACTAAGAATAAAAACAGAAGAAAGAGAGAGGAAGATGCGAGGAGCGGCGAAGAAGAAGGAAGATAGTAAGAGACGAAGAATAAAAACGGAAAACCCGAAACGCCGAGAAGACGCGCCGATCAAAGGGCCGATGGTCAGACCGAAGGTCCTGAAGAGCGGCAAGCCTTCCATCACGAGTCGACTGGCAAGTCCTCGTGCCAAACTCTCAGCTCCTCAAGTCGAGCCTCGCTCCTTGAGTTGAGTCATTCTCCTCGAGTCAAGCCCTCGAGTCGAATCGAGCCTCGAGTCGTTCTCCTCGAGTCAAGCCTCGAATCATTCTCCTCGAGTCGAGCCGCGTTCCTCGAGACGAGCCTCGAGTCATTCTCCTCGAGTCGATCCTCGAGTCGTTCTCCTCGAGTCAAGCCCTTGAGTCGTCCTCCTCGAGTCGTGCCTCGCTCCTCGAGTTGAGTCACGCTCCTTGAGTAGAGACCTTCATATTTTGCGTGACAAGCGTGATATCCGAAGACCACGAAGGCCCACAAGAGTCCGACGAAACAGGCTGTGCGTCGTGCGACTCTCAAGGAAACCGCGCGCGCAGCAAGCAACGTCGGCCGCGCGACATGCCAAGACGTGCCCGCGCCGTCCGGAAAGCACGCCCGTGCGCTGCACATCCCGCGCCGCACAAGCCCCTGCGCGCCGCGCGCCGCGCGCGCCGTGCACCTCCGCTTGACGGTGCGCGCGCCCCTAGTCCCACATGGACGATAAAGGACCCTCTTAAGGCCCTCAAACACCTATAAATACATCCTCTCATTGAGGGGAATGTGATCCCATTCATTCATATCGATACGCTCGAATTCTCGCTCTCCTCTATTTCTCTTGATGCCATCTTTGGCCTGAAGGACTCCTACAAGTCTCTCTCAATCTCAGAGGTTCTGAAGCACTCTCGGGGACTCCCGGACGTTGCTCCCTCTGATCGAACGCCTCCTAGTGCCCAGGCACGCTCCTAGGATTTCCCGCTGAGAATCCCCTACGCGTCTAACACACTAGACGCGTCCGCGATCTCCGAAGTTCTGAGACGTCGCCGAGGACTCCTCCGCACTCCATCTCCTTCGTCGAGTATGCCTCTCTCCCAGCCTCCACACCTCATACTGCGTCTCACACGCCCTGAACTATGTTCTGACCTGATCCCACACACGGGTACGTAGGCAGCCTACAACACAAAGGCACGGTCACTCCTCCTCCTCACCCATTCCCTCCTCTGAGAGGTGGGTTGATCGGAGATAGCCTAGCTCGAGACTTTCGAGTTCACACTTTTGTCCCGGGTGCGATCACTTGGTCCGGCCTTGGATCGAACTGCCTGAGGTATACAATAGTTATTCATTTTCGTGCGACAACATTTTGGCGCTAGAAGGAGGGGACTTCCCGACCTGTTCAGCCCGAAATCCCTTCTATTCATTTTCTTCTTTTCTCTTGAAGACTCGACTTTCTCGGACTCGAGAAAAGATAAGTAGTCAGCCACCCGTACGTTCTAAGGGCGTCAACAACCCCGATAACGTCACTGGGACGAAAAAATATTTCTTGCACTCCCAAGCGCATGGTGACGAAGAGTCGCTCCATGAAGAGAGCTCGACCCGTTCACCATCTCCATCTCCAGATAGCAGGGACGACCGCATCATGGAGTTGGAGGAGAATATCCGCCAACTAAAGGCAAAGAACGCGAGGTACCACAGCCGACTGGCTGCAAAGCGACCTACGCATGATACGGTGACCCCCAACGGGGATCCTGTGAACCTCAACGAGGAAAGTCGCGACCGCGACCCTGATTACGAGGGTACTGGCAATTCGGAGGTTATCGAGACTTCTCTCACGAAGGACAGGGGACTCCCCGCCGTGTTTGAAGCCAGTCCTTCGAACCCCTTACCCAAGACAGGTGACGTACCTGCGGCTTCCCAAGAGGGAAACTTCCGACGTTCAGCCCTTGACCGACTTGGTCAAAGGGAGAATGTTGTGGAAAGTCAGAGCACGCGGAGAGCACGCCGTCATAGATGAAGTCTGCGCCTCCGTACGACAAGCCCTGACCTTAGGGACCATCTCACCGCTCAACGCATCGGGCGTGGCAATGATCTGAGGGAGCGATTGAGCTCTAGGCCCGACATCCCGTTGGCAGTCCCAACCAACGGGAACAGCCGCACGGGTCAAGGATCTAATGAAAGGCGACAGGTGACCCCTCCCGAACAGGGAGTTACTCCGACAACCGGTCTAGATGTGGTCACTATGATCCACAATCTTCGAAATGAGGTGCGAGATCTCCGGGAATACGGAATAGGTGGAAGCGCCTATGGAGTCGTTGAGGAGAATTCCTCGCCTTTCACAGCTCAGATATTGGCTGAGGTTTGTACGGGGAATTTCAAACTCCCGAACCTCGCTCCCTATGATGGAAAAACAGATCCTGCTTACCACATCCAGCACTATGAAACCTGGATGACGATGCAGGGTGTCTCTCCTGGCGCCATGTGCCAAGCTTTTAGTCTTACCCTCGCCGGACCCGGTTTCGAGTGGTTTAAGAACTTAAGGCCGGAAAGCATCCACTCGTTCAAAGACCTGAAGGACATGTTCCTGGCACGGTTCGCCACATCTATGGTCCAAAAGAAGACCAAGATGTACCTGTGGTCAATCAGGCAGGAGAATGGCGAGTCTCTTAGGCGATACCTTGCCCGATTCACAGAAGAGTCAAACAAGGTTGACCGCTTTGACGACGGTGACGCAATCACCGCTATCATTGAAGGCTTGCGCACAAGTGACTTCCTCAAGTCAGTCGTTGGCCGTGTCCTTTCTACCATGGCCGAGTTGATGACTCGGGCTAAGACCTTCATGGGAGTCAAAGATTACCTCGACGGCCGCAATAGCAACAATCAAAGCTCTCATCGTCGAGAAGAACCTAGCCACGAGCAAGGCGAATCTCGTAAAAGACGAAATAAGGGGAATCAGGTTTCCAATAACCGGCCCCCTGCACCCCAGAAGCCGCGACTTGCAGAAAACTTCAAAGGGTATTCGTCGTTCACACCGTTGAACACGACGCAAGAACGGATCCTGGCCTTGGCACATGACAAGTTCACGCCCCTGGCTCCAATGAAAAAAGATCCCGCGACTCGCGATCGATCTAGATATTGTGAGTTCCATCGGGAATACGGTCACTTGACCTCCGAATGCTACAACCTTAAAAGGCAAATCGAGGCTTTGATCCAACGGGATGAGCTGAAAGAGTTCGTGTTACGCATGATCAGCGCTGCGGGCCCCACCACGAACAGACCACAGTCTGGCAAGGGAGGAGGAACAGCCGCTTCTGCCGACCGAACTGCGGCTACTGCCAACACCAATCCGCAACTCCACATTGTGACCACCATACTGGGAGGTCCACAAGATGGAGATTCAGCCCGACAACGGAAGAAATTCCTTAGGGCCGTGGCTCAAGAAGACGCTGCCATGCACGTCAACTTTACGTATAAAGAACCTCCGTCCGTGCCTCACGAGACGATGTATTTTACCAATGAAGAAGCCAAGCGAGTTGTGCATCCACACAATGACGCGATTATGCTCAAAGCCCAAGTGGCCAATAACTTGGTGAAAAGGGTTCTCAACGACAACGGCAGTGCTGCTGCCACTACTACATAACGGGTCATTTACGGCGCTCAAAAAGTGATGCTATAGGAGATTTGCGTCACTTTTGGTGTGCCGTTATATCGGCCGACGCTCTTGCTCTAAAGCGTCACTTATTTAGAAGCGACGTTCCACGTGGATCCACGTTGGATTTGGCGCTGGATTGGGTGAGGCGTCGCTTGTTGAAAAGTTATGGTATAGAGTTCTGCGTCACTTGTTTTTCAAGTGATGCTTTATTTAAAAAGTGATGTTATAGAGTTGGGCGTCACTTGTTTTTCTGTTGATGGCTTAGGCAATAAAAAGTGATGCTATAGAGCCGAACGTCACTTGTTTTTCAGGTGATGGCTTAGGTAATTTTTTTTTAATTGATAAATAATTTCGATTTGCCAATAAAAACATGTAGCAATTGATTCCAAATACGTACGCACAAAAAAAAAAAAAAACAGTAGCAATGAGTCTGGTTTCAAGCAAAAAAAAGTAAAAAAAAAACAGTAGCAATGAGTCTGGTTTCAAGCAAAAAAAAGTAAAAAAAAAAACAGCTTTAGACTCACACCGCACTGTGATTGTGCCTTCGGAGCTTGGATACGGCGAAAATAGCAGCAATGAGTCTCACCCTCTCCTTTCTCTTCTATGTCTTCTTCACATTTTTTTGCAGCCTGAAACCACACTTTTCAACTCAATATCGAACTTCTTTAAGTGATCTCCCATATAATAAAAAGCAATTTTATTTTGTCCTTGAATAATTTTATTTCTAGCATGTGCAATCATTTAAAAAATTTATATCCATACAAGTATTTCTGAAAAACATGACATACAAAAAATTAACTTCTCAGAATCTTAAATCATTAAGCACTTTGACCAAAACTAAAATTATGACACATTAGTTTTTTCCCACTATAACTATATAAACTATAACATTTAATGGCAAATATGAACCTATCCAAACAACATTTGAAAATCTTCACACATTCTCCAATTAAATATACAGCTTTTATGATTGCTTTAAAATTATTGATAAATTAAGTTGGCCGGGCTGTTTTCCGAAATTAAATACGAACTGTAATTCTCCATGCATTCTAACATTAGCTGCCTAAATTCAAATAACAGATATAAAAGACTATTATGTGTTATATGTAATATCATATTCTGTTTGTGTTTTTAAAAACATATAATATGCTAACTCTCTTAAACATCTAGGGGAAACACAACAAGATCTCGACAAAACAAAATTCATTAATAAAAATTTGCTTACCGACAATGATTTTGTACGGCTTGGTGTTTCATGAACCGGAGATGGTACGTATGGTTCAGGTATACGTGGAGGAACATGATTGCTTGGCCTCCTCGCCTTCGGATTTTGCGGTGGGGGATGCGGGGATATGCTTTTTGCATGACTTATACAAAGTTCAAGTTCCTACATAAAAACAGGATTATTAGGTATATACATGTGAATTTATGTATATCTATTTGTTATTACCATATATACCTCATCAGTGAAATTTGGCAAACGCTGAGGTGTGCGAGGCGACTTTAGATCTTTACGTTCATGAGGTTGGCTCTTTTTTTTTCTTCTTTTGACGCGACACCCGAGCTTCAACCTCTTCCACATATGGCTCCTAATTCAACAAAAGAAGTTCGAATTAAAAACAAAAAAAATAGCCAGTACCACAAAAAAAACAATTTTCAGTTGAGCTCAAGTCTGATAAAAAAAAATAAAAATTCCACTAATCATTTGAACATAAGCAAAACTGAAATCTTAGACTGAGCATATCACTATTTGAATAAACTAGAGTTCAGGAGCAAATCGTCAATTAAAAAAACAATAAGAATCAAAAGGGTCAATGTTTCACCACCCATACATTTAGAGGGCATGGATGCGAAATTACAAAAAAAAAAAAAAAAAAAAAGAAGTACTAAATAAACCCATATAACTTAAAACACATATTTTCACAAATCATTGTTAGAAACACACAGAATGTACTCTATAAATCCAAAACATTGTTTACAAATCCATTATTTTTAATAAGCAATGTACTTCTAAATCCAAACATTTTCAGTGAAAATCTAAAAAATAACATGCAATACCCATGAAAATTTCAATAGAACTAAAATCATAAAGAACAAACCGGCACATACTCGCTCTAGGACTCCAGTGATGGGACTCCGAGCGCAGCGGTCCGAGTGACGAGTGATCAGAGCGCGATGGTGATAGCGCGGCGGTCCGAGCCCGGCGGCAGTGGTTCCACACGCTGGGTTCGAGCTTGGCGCTCAAACAACACTGTACAGAATGAGAACGAGAGCGAGAGCGAGGTCAAATTACAAAAAGAGTGTCTTTCCATTGGGTTCACGGGCGTTTTGGATTTTTTTTTTTAATCCATGCCTGTGTTTTTTCTTTATTTGCTTCTGGTAATATAGTGAGTGAAAGAAGAGCAATCAGTTTAGTTGTGTGTTAGCTTAGTTTTATTTTAGTACCATGATTGTGCTCTGTAATGTATATACCTAGCCTACTCTCTTTTATCAAATATGAATATATATGTGAAATATTGTTTGTGCCAATGCCTTTTGGGTTCTGTTTATTCTCCCAGACGGTGCCGCGACGGTGGGTCGAAGCTCACTGGGGCGAGATGGTGATAAAAAAAACCAATCAGAAGTAATCGACAACAATAAACACAGTGAGTTAATGAAGAGAGAAGCAAAAAAGAAAAGAAGAAAAAAAGTCATGATACAAAGTCACTGTCATCCCATCTCATGTGAAGCGTCAACTAGGATTGTGATATAACTATATGATGGTGATATTGAGGATACTAAATCTTTGTTGTACTACACTCAAACCAGTCGAAGATGACGAAATTGATTAAAAAAAAAACCCCCAAATCTCAAAGCACACAGTCAGAAGAAATCGACAACAATAAACACAATGAAAAACCAGAGCGTGGAGACGCGCGCGAACCAGAGCACGGGAAAACTAATGAAAAACAAAAAAAAATCAAGATTTCAAATTGGGATAAAAAAACCCTCAAAACAATAATGAAGACTCACAGATGTTTTCCCGACCGAGAAGAAGAAAATATGGCGGCTTGAGTGTGACGACAACAGAGAGAAAAATCGGAGAAGAATGAACGGCCGGCGGCGTAGATTTGATGAGCAGCCGTACGTCAAAAATAGGAGCTGCGCGATCGAGATGACCAAGACGACGGCCTGGGTTTTGAAGAAGCGGTTTTCTGCTCCAGCGGTTTCTTTTGTGCTTTTTTTTTTTGAAGGAATTTCTTTTGAGCTTTTTTAATTTAGAGAAGAAAAGAGTAGGATGAGTAATATGCGTCAAACAGTTACGAATGGCCTTAAAAAAACAGTTACGACTCGGCCATGATATTTGATTTATTTTTTTTTTTTAAATAAATTTTTTGACTAGGCCATGATACAGTCTTTAGACTCATTTATAAAGCTGCAGATCGGTCCTAATGCCAGCTGTGATAGGTATATATATATAAAATTTCTCAAAAGCATCACTTACAAAACAAGTGATGCCACATGATGTCTTTAACTTATTGCATCACTTACAAAACAGGTGATGCCATGTGTTGCATCGCTTATAAATTGAATGATGCTCTGCCACATGTCATTATCAGAATCATCCTCATCTATCTTATAGCGTTAAATGTTATAAGAGCGATGCTAAATCCCGTTTTGGCGGGATTAAAAAATGTGGCGTCGGTTGTGCACATAGTGACGCCGAGATTCGTACACGTGGCACATTCATAAAAATGCCATGTCAATTTTTAACGCAAAAAAAAAAAGTAAAGCATCACTCTAATGTGCCAGTGACGTTATATGGGTGACTTCGAAGCCCATTTTTGTACTAGTGTGCCATAATTTTCAAGTCCACCCTTGTTTGGGTTCATCGGGGAAAGGGTCATGACCGAAGGCATCATCGATATATCGGTCACCTTCGGGAACCCCGGAGGCATTGAGGTCGTTCACATGGTCTCATTCTTAGTGGTTGATCAGGAGTTGCCCTATAACTTAATCATCGGGCGACCCACGCTGAACCGGCTAAGAGCTATCACTTCCACGTACCACCTACTGGTGAAATTCCCAACCGAGGAGGGAATTGACATCATGGCCGGAGACCAATCCCAGGCCAGAATATGCTACGTGCAAGGAGTTGATGGCAAATCCACGGGGAAAATGGTCAACACAATCTTCCAACTGGAAGACGATTACCCATGCGACCTAAGGGACGCAAGGAAGTTCGGAGAACTTGACCCTCGGGATGAAGTCGAAAGACTCAAGGTGGAAACCTCTTATGATCTTGTGCCGGTCATGCTAGATGAATCTAAGCCCGATCAGGTTGTAAAGGTCGGCACCACTCGCCATAAAAACTCAGCTAGCACCCGGCTTCCACTCGCCATAAAAACTCAGCTCGTTGCCTTCCTCCGGGAATTCAAGGATGTTTTTGTGTGGACTCATGCAGACATGCCCGAAATTGATCCCGAGATAATAGTACACCGATTAAACGACGACCCAAGGGTTTCCTAAAAGGTGCAGGCTAGACGGACGTTCAATCCAGAACGATACCTGGCCATAAATGAAAAGGTCGAGAAACTTCTCACCGCAAACTTCATCCGAGAGGCTAAGTACCCCAAGTGGGTCGCCAACGTGGTAATGGTGAAAAAGCCTAATGGGAAGTGGCGAATTTGTATAGATTACAAAGATCTTAACAAAGCCTGCCCTAAGGACTGCTTTCCACTCCTGCGTATCAAACAACTGGTCGACGCCACGGCTGGCCATAAACTTCTCAGCTTCATGGACGCCTATTCGGGCTACAACCAAATTCGGATGCACGAGCCCGATCAAATTAAGACAACCTTTGTCACCGATTGTGGGCTCTACTGCTATAAGGTCATGCCTTTCGGCCTTAAGAACGCAGGAGCAACGTACCGACGCTTGGTTAATCGCATCTTCGCCAAATAAATCGGCAAGACCATGGAAGTGTACGTGGACGACATGCTCGTTAAAAGCCTACTGGCAACTAATCACGTACACGACCTAAGGGAGATGTTCACAATCCTCCGCCGATATAAAATGAAACTCAATCCCAACAAATGCGCGTTCGGGGTTGAGTCCGGGAAATTCCTCGGATACATCGTCAGCCGACGAGGGATAGAGGCGAATCCCGAAAAATCAAGGCACTCCTTGAGATGAAGTCTCCAAGACGAGTCAAAGAGGTACAAAGCTTGACCGGTCGAGTTGCTGCTCTGACACGCTTCGTGTCTAAAGACACCGACAACTGTCAACCATTCTTCAAAGCTCTAAAGAAGACGGACGGCTTTGAGTGGACGGACGAATGTGAAAAAGCCTTCCAAGAAATGAAAACTTACTTCGGGTCCCCTCCATTCCTCTCCAAACCAAAAGAGGGCGAGATGTTATACGTATATCTCGCCGTCTCTGAAAGAGCCGTAAGCGATGTTCTTGTCCGCGAGGAAGACAAGGTCCAATGGCCGGTCTACTACGTGAGCAAAGCCTTACTCGACATGGAAACATGCTACACCGAGATAGAGAAACTTTCTCTGGCTCTCGTAACGGCGGCTAAAAAGCTACGTCCGTATTTCCAAGCTCACCCAATCGCGGTGCGAACTGAGCATCCGATCGGTAAGGCTCTTCAAAAGGGAACATCGACTCGCACGGCGATCTGGTCCCAAGAATTGAGCGAGTACGGGATTGAGTTCCACCCAAGAGCGGCTATAAAGGGTCAGGCCTTAGCCGACTTTGTGGCAGAATTATCCTATACTCCCGATACGGGAAGAGCGAAAAATGACTTAACCGATAACGCAATGACTCGGAAAAGAAAGGTTGACCCAACGGGTCCCATCTGGGAGTTGTACGTAGACGGAGCATCTAATGCCCAGGGGGCTGGCGCCGGAATAATTCTGACTAACCCCGACGGGGAAAAGTTGCGATACGCCCTTCACTACGGCTTCCAAGCCTCCAATAATGAGGCCGAATATGAAGCTCTCATTGTAGGGATAGAGCTAGCGCAAAAGCTCGGCTCACAAAACCTGCGAATACACTGCGACTCGCAGTTGATCGTGAACCAGGTTAAAGAAGATTATACTGCCAAGGAACCTAATATGGTTGCGTATCTAGCTATGACAAACTCCAAACTCGATGCCTTCTCTTGGTTCGAGATTCACCAAATCCCGAGAGAGCAAAATTCAGAGGCTGACACACTTGCTCGCCTCGGATCTGGCATCGACGAAGACAGATTGGGGACCATACCCATCGAATTTCTCCCACAGCCATCCGTCTCCCGAGACAAAATCGAGACCGTAGAGGTTGCGTCTCAGCCTACTAGGATGGACCCAATTGTCGAGTTTTTGCGAAGAGGGGAACTTCCGGAAGACAGCAAAGAAGCCGATAAGCTGAGAGTCTTAGCATCCAAATACACGCTTCAAGATGACATACTCTATAAGCGCGGTTACTCAGTGCCGCTGCTCCGATGCCTCAATAGCGTTGAGAGGACCAAGGTACTCCGCAAAATACACGAGGGCATCTGTGGGAACCATGCCGCTGGAACTTCCCTCGCGCTCAAAGCACTTAAGCAAGACTATTTTTGGCCTACCATGAAGAGAGATGCTTGTGATTGGGCAAGGCGCTGCGAAAAGTGTCAACGCTTCTCAGAAATCCCACGACAGCCGCCAACCCTGTTAAGCAGCATCGTCGTCCCGCGTCCCTTTGCTAAATGAGGCGTGGACATTATTGGCAATCTCCTTAGAGCGCCAAGACAATACGAGTACGTCATAATTGCCATAGACTACTTCACTAAATAGGTAAAGGCCGAGCCGCTCGCCAGAATAACTGAAGCGAATACAACGAACTTCATCTGGAAAAGCATCATATGCAGGCATGGTATCCCCACTTCGATTGTGACCGACAATGGCGCACAGTTCGATAACGCGCGAGTGAGAGATATCTGCGATCAATTAAAAATCAGCAAGACATTCTCATCGCCGCGTCATCCTCAGGCTAACGGCCAGATCGAAGCAGTCAACAAGACTATCAAGAGCAATCTTAAAAAGAAGCTCGAAGACAAAAAAGACGCTTGGGCCGAAGAGTTGCCATTCGTCCTGTGGGCTTACCGGACGACTGTGCGAAACGTCATTCTCCCTCGCATATGGGATCGAAGCCGTGGTTCCGATCGAAACTGAGATCCCCACATTCTGAGTCGACACATTCGACGAAGAAAACAACGACGAGGCCATGCGCCTGGAGTTGGACTTAATCAATGAAAAGAGGTCAGAAGCGCTCAACCGTCTTGCTGCACAGAAATGCAAGGTCGAAAAATACTACAACTCCAAAGTCAAAAGGCAAACCTTTACCGTCGGAAGCCTCATACTCAGACGGGTGTTTCAAAATACACAAGTGCAAGGCGTCGGCGTCTTGGGCCCGAACTGGGAAGGCCATTATAGAGTTCGCAAAGTCATTCATGACGGAACCTACTACATCGAGCATACGGACGGAACTCCGATCTGCCACCGGTGGAATACGGAACACTTGAGGCAGTACTACAAGTAGCTACAACCTCCCCGTTTTAATCATTTTAATTTCCCATTTTCAATAAGGCCTACGAGCCAATGTCTTAAGATTTCAACTTTTCCGCAAGCATAATAAAGTTCAAGATTTCCTTTCCAAAGTCCATTTATATACAAGTTTTCCGGTTATCAAAAGCAAAATTTATAACCCAAAAACTCGGGGGGCTAGTAACAGTAAGGAAACCCTCAAGAAAACACGCTCCACCAAAAATTTTAAGTCTCAACCCGAACACAAACGGGAACGAGGACACTAAGACGCCTACATGACGCACCTAAGATGCCTACATGGCGCACGTAAGATGCCTACATGGCGCATCTAAGACGCCTACATGGCGCACGTAAGACGCTTACATGGCGCAACTAAGTTGTCCCTCGAGACGCACCTAAGACGCCTACATGGCGCACCTAAGACGCCTACATGGCGCAACCAAGTCGTCACTCGAGACGTACCTAAGACGCCTACATGGCGCAGTAAAACGCCTACATGGCGCAACCAAGTCGTCCCTCGAGACGCACCTAAAGACGCCTACATGGCGCAACTAAGACGCCTGTATGGCGCACGTAAGACGTCTACATGGCGCACGTAAGACGCCTACATGGCACAACCAAGTCGTCCTTCGAGACGCACCTAAGACGCCTACATGGCGCACGTAAGACGCCTACATGGCGCATATAAGATGCCTACATGGCGTACATAAGACGCCTACATGGCACAACTAAGCCGTCCCTCGAGACGCGAACAACTAAAATGCCTACATGGCATGCCTAATTCGTAGTTGAAACGTTAGAAGAACGTAAACCATTCAAAGGTGCGTCTGAAGCGAAACACAGCTGACACAAAAGAACTGGTAAGACCGTTGGTATAAAACGCGTGTCTATCAAAGCATGCCATAACCAAAAATGAGCAAACACATTCATAAAGGGAAATAATGTTTCATAAAAAAGAGGGCAATTGCCCCGAAAACCCTAGAAAGCAAGCGCTAAAACAAGTGCGCTGAAAGGAAAAACCTAAAAGAAAGCATGCGCTAGACACTTGCGCGAACAAATAACTAAATAATAAAAGAAAAAAAAATATTTTCACTCGGCGGGATCGTCGCCAAAGGGTTCGACCCCTTCGAGTGGTGGGAACAGCGAGTCGAAGAAGTGGAAGGTGACCCCCCGAGAAACATTCTCGGTAGCTGTAGCGTCCCGACACTCTACCGCCGCCCCATGCCTCGCCTCTTCGATCCCGACGTTGAAGTCATCTTGAAGGTCGGACGCGAGCTGTTCCGCCGCAGCCTTCTCCACGGTGACCCGAGCCACTTCCTCCGCCAAGGAGTCATGCTCGTGCTCCGCTCGAACACGGGAAGCTTCGCTCGATGAAAGCTGGCCTTGAAGAATGCCTACTTATTCTGTACGCGACTCCAATTGGCGTCGAAGGTCCCGCACCTCGCTCCGGAAAACTTCCGTCGATCGAGTCGCCATTTCGAGAGCTTGACGTTCCGTCGTTAACTCCTCAGCCATTTTCGCCACAGCTGACTAAGCATGGTCGCACTTGCCTCGGGTAATCTCCAACTCCACACGAGCCTCTTGGAGCTGCTCGCGGAGACTCGCAAACTCTGCCTTTGAGTGGGAACCTCGCTCGGCACGGGCCAGCTGAGACTTCGCTTGAGCAATCTCCTCTTGGGCAAGGCCCATACGCTGGATAAGGTCGTGAAGGATCTTCTCGCCGCGAGTCGCTCGGGCGAGCACCTGAGAAGGCGAAAGGACAAGTCAGCAAAAGACAAGATCCTAACAAAACAAAGCGAAAGGATAAAGCAGAAGGATTTTACTCTCTGTGCGTCAGAGACGCCATGACGGAAGAACTCCACGTCGCTGCTGGCCACGATGCTCTTCCACATCTTCATCGAAGATTGCGCGAGCCCCTGAGAACATTCCCTTTCCCCTCTAACCTCCACGGCCTCCACCTCGATCATCGAGTTCGCACGCTTCGAATCCGAAGACGTATCCGGAAGAGCTGAGGAAGAGGGTCGCTTCAAGGAAGCGCGAGGACCGCTTTCTGCCAAATGACCGGTATCGGACTTCTCCCGAACGTTCCGTGCCGCGATCCGGGAACGGATTGCCGCCAACGACTTCTGGTCCCGAGAAGCCTTCGCTAGGCGCGCCCGAGCCCTCGCCCTAGCCGAGGAAGCTACAAAAACAATAAAGTCAAATCTCTAGACTAAAACAAAAATAGAGAGAGCAAGCGTCGGAATACCTGGAAGGCCGCTGCTCGAAGGAGATGACACGACACTGGGGGCACTCTCCGTTCGTTGGTTGTCGTCACGGCCAGGAGGAAAAGGCGGGAACCACCCGGTAGACGCTATCAGCTCTGGCGAACAGAATCGCTCACCAGCTTTCCGAGCCTCCGACATTCCCCGGATCTCCTTCACAAAGTCGAGATCATCAGCTCCCGCGTCGGCAGATAACTCGGTCAAGGGGCCAAACCGGAGTGGTGCATCGCCGAAGGCCTCGGCTGAAACTCATACCCACGCTCTCCGGTTGTGCTTCTCCGAATCCGTGATCAGCTTAGTGTTCCGACGATCACGGGCCATGAAGAAACTGGGTTGCCAAACTGCGGCAAATCCACGGTGTGGACAAAAAGGACGATCGTCCGACAAGGGACGGAGGAGCGCCACGGACGATGGAATGGCGAATGCCTCCATGAGACCGATGAATGTTTGGTAGGTGAGCGAGCTCGAAGCATCGACCCCCGAACAATCGAAGCCCTCGGGAGCAGCAAACCCTTCCTCAGGATACCACTCCGTCCTAGCAAGTGACCTCGCCGACACTATCGTCGCTGCGTTTGGGGTCTCGGGCTGAGCACCTCTGGCTCCAAGGAAGGGCCTCCACCCTCCAATACGGCTACGGCAGTTGCCAACGGCCCTTCAGGACACTCCGGTGCGAGGCCCTCGGCCCCCGGACATGTCTCTGAGTCGCCTCCGGGATCTTCTGACTCAGGCCCAAAGTCGTCCATGCAGTCAATCTCGTCGAGGACCGATTCCAACGGAGTCACCGCAGCCGCGCTGGCAACTTCTCCCGGCATGCCAAGAACGTCCAAGTCAGACTTTGGCGCGTCGGGACGGGGCTTGTCACGTGCGCCCCCGCCAACCAAGTTGATCACGAGGCGAGGTGCAGCTTCCCCCGACGTAGGGTGATCGGCGCCCCTATCTGTGCCGTGCCCAGTGGACGCACACTCCTCCCGGGGGTGAGGGATGGGTGCAGTCGCGCCCAGTTCGCCTTCTTCGAGCCACTGCTCCACTCCACTTGGATTCTCCTCCACGTGCAAAGGAACTTCCCCTAACCCCGAGAAGAGGTCATCCTCTACATGCTCAGAGTCCTGAAACAAGAGAGAGAAATCAATCTCGGGATCCTCAGTTGAGAAGGGGCAATGAATATCCATAATGCAAGAGTGTAGAAAAGAGAAAAAGTTTAGAGAAAGAGAGAATAAAAAATAAAGTAGGAGAATAAGAGAGGAGGGAGCCATTATTTATAGACTCCTGGTGGGTAGGAGTCCAAATCCTACTCCCACAAGGAGAGAAAAAGGAGAAAAACCTCCAAACAATCGAATTTCCCCGTGCAAACGCGTCAGCCCCGCACATGGGGCGCACGCCGCGCGGTCACACAAAAAAAAAATCGTGGGTAACGGAGAGGACTTTGAAATGAAGTTTCCTCAAACACCCAACCGAAAGAACTTAAATTTCATCGCCAGGAACCTCCCGAGCGACGAACTTGGGGGGCTAATGTTGTCGGTCATTTTTCGAAAATCCCGGAACGCCGAGAAGACGTGCCGCTCAAAGGACCGATGGTCAGGCCGGAGGTCCTTAAGAGCGGCAAGCCTTCCATCACGAGTCGATTGGCAAGTCCTCGTGCCAAACTCTCAGCTCCTCAAGTCGAGCCTCGCTCCTTGAGTTGAGTCATTCTCCTCGAGTCGAGCCCTCGAGTCGAATCTGTCGTCAATGGTGCCCACAAGAAGAGTAGTAGTGTCTATTTATGTACATTTGATGTCATATAGTCTTACGAAGACTCTTGCTTGTAATTGCTTATTCATTAATAAAAGGTTGAAACGTTCATTCAATCTTCTTTGTTTGAAGCTTTATGATAAAACCTTAGTCTTTTAGTCCATAAACAAACTTAACAACTTACGAAGAGACAAATGTAGATTTGCATGAACAAACTCTTCGTAGTTTGCTTAAAACGATATATTCGCAATCTTAGGGTCAAAGGACTATTGACCTCAGTATGATTGTTAGAAGAATCTATGATGTCTGGTTATGAGGCATTGAGAGTTGGGGACTCTATAGTTCTTCTAGGTATCTTCCGAAGGTACTGAATTGACCAGTGCACTTCTAGAGACAATATAAGAACAAACCATTTAACCTCTTATGTCTCGAAGTCACTATGTATGAATTGCATCATGCTTACCTTAATCCTGAAATGAGACATGCCATTTCACACCTTAGTATTCTCATTTGAGAAAGTCAAAGTTCGGACTCACTATGTGATTCCGAACAAGGCCTATTGGTGAAGTACTAAGTTGTGAGTCTGTCATGAGTAACTTTGTGAAGTTCTCATAGATATGGAATTCATGTACAAGATTGCTGAAATGCAATGTATGTCACCTCATGCTTTGTTCCTTGGAGTGTGAATAAATGAACTGGCCAGTGTCCAAATTGAGTCCTGACTCTTTTGGATGAAACAATGTGACTTGTTAGCTCCTCGTCAATACATTGTTTCTAACTTATTCACAAGCGACAAAGGAGTTGAGGAAATAACAGCTAGAAGGGTAAAATGGTAATTTAGTAAATCCCGACTAGCTGATGACATTCATGAAGGGTAAACATAGATAATATTCAGTGGATCCGCTCATCATAATTAGGTCGAATTCTTGAGTAGAAAATAAATTCATTTGAACCGAGAGATTTTCAGTGTCAGCTCTTTAGTGGAGTCAGTTGGCATTAAGCTAAACTTGGAAATGGTTTGTGAACTTTTGAGTCCAAGTGTTTAGCTAAAGCTTTGTTCATTTGGGTCCATGAGGTCACTGTCACGAATCACATCGATATGAATAGTTAAATTGGAAGCTAAGTCAAAACAAGAACGAAAATAGTCAAAAGGGTATTTTTGTCTTTTGAGACAAAGGATGAAATGAATGTCAATAAATTTTTTGACAAGTTCATTTGATGACTTAATGTCACTCGGCCATGACTTGATCATTGGGCCTTGTGAATTAATTTCATTTCATAAGAATTTTATTGAAAATTCTAAATGGGCCTTTTCTTATGTTGTCATGAACAAGTGAAGAAAATTCTAGAAGCCTTTCTAGAAGTGTTGGGCGCCCAAATACCTAAGAGAAAGAGAGTTTATTTTGTGCATAAATGTATTTAGATACTTGCCAAAAGAAAAAGAGGAAACAAATTTCCTCTAAGAGGAAAGGATATGGGCGGCAAGGACAAGCAAAGAAGAGGAAACAAATTAGGAAACAAATCCCTTAAGGGAATGAATGTGATGGGCGCATATGGAGAGAATGGGCAATAAGAGATTGCTCATGAATGCTTGGAAAAAGAGGAAACTCCTATTTTCTAAGGCTAACCCCTCTCCTATAAATAGGGCCATCATTCTCATTGTTTTCTCATTCCACATAAGTTAGAGATTGAGAGCTTCTCTCTCTAGAACTTGTGGTTGCCGCCCCTCTTCTCTCTCTCTCTAGTTTATTTTCGATTTTTCTTGTCTTGGCACCTAGGTCCTCACTCGACCTAGTGTTTAGCTCTGCGACTTCGAGACTTGTTCTTAAGTCGTAGTGTTTAAAAGTGCCCACTCACTGATTCCTTCTTTTCGAGTGATTTAGTGATAGAAACTTTCGTGGTTGCTCGAGGTGCCGAGGAAAGAAAGAGAGACGTGCTGCGAGGGGAGACGAGCATTGCAAACTTTCCACAAGCTTCTTCAAAGTTCAAGCTTCAAGAAAGGTTAGTAAATTTCTAGCTCATATAGGTTTTTAATTACATGTACTTGCACTTGTCTAGGTTAGTAAAAACTGTTTTACTTGTAAAAGAAATTTTTTAAAATTCCGCCACTTAACGAAGCGTTAATTATTTTCTCAAACCCTAGATCGATTCCAACAAATGGTATCAGAGCTATGGTCAAAGATTAGCATGTACATGTTTTTAAAATTATGAGCTTGAAAATCGTTTTCGAAAGTTTACTAATTTTGTGACAAGTTAGAATTGTTATCTTAGATTTTTTTTTAATTTATTGCTCTTGTCTTTAAATTAAAAAGCATGTTGATTTTCTATGAGTTTGGGATTTTTTTAAAACACATTAGAATCAGTTCTAAAAGTTTTTAATTTTTTATATTGAAAAACGTGTTTTAAAGGTTTGAGAAATTTCGGTAAATTTTGTGACTAGTTACTTTGTCTTTCTAGTTTCTTTTATTTACCGTATTCGTTTTATGCTTGTTGTTATCTCTTTTATTCTATGTTATTACCCTGCTAATAAAACACAAATAAAAGCTTTAAACAACATCTTAAAACGTTCCGTTACACTTGATTCTTTTTCGCACCTAAAAAGGACCAAAGTTTTAATTTATTTCTTTTTCTTCGAGCTGGAGTAAACCCGCATTAAAAGTGGCATAACTCTCTGCTCAGAAATCTAAATTTAATGATTCTTGAATAAACTTAAAGCTCTGTCTGTCCTCTGTCCAATGCCACCGGTTTCGGCCGAAAAGGACATCGGAGCCGCCAGATATGGCGATTTTACTCCGAGGTGCGCGGCTGTCTGAAACTCCAGTTTTTTTAGAAATCCGGATTTTCAAACCCCACTACCATGAGTTATAGAACTCTAATGAGAAAATTTTCTTGAGAAAAAATGTTTTTCATATGATTATAAACATGATGTGTAAGATTAAAATGTTTTGATTTTTGAAAGTTTAATTGAAATTGAATTTTTACAAAACTAGTTTGAATTTTGAAAAACCGTTTTCACTTTCAAACTTGAAAATATTTTGTCATCCAAATCAAATAAATTTTCAAAATGTTTTCAAAACTATATCTATATCACATATGTTCAAAATCTATATGCTCTTGAAAATTTGAGTGAGAGGTCTCCTTGTAGACAAGCCGAAAAATAAAAAGATGTGTAATCTCATACTTTCAAGTGTTCGAGTGAGTTGAAGTTCACACTTCCCTCACGCACTTTCCCGAAATAGAAAATAGGAAAAGATCGAGTATGTACCTTGTGCCTTTATGCACTAATACTGCTCTGAACATGTCGATCTAGGATTCTCTTCTAGTTGTCCGCTCTGTCGCTCTCTAACTAGGAAATTTGTTTCCGAACTTATAAGAGTCGATGAACCATCTCCAAAAACTAAGTGGGAGGGTTATATTCGTTGTTTGTAACCCACGATCCCCAACACTAATGAAAGATGCAATAACGTGGGACTAAGAGCCGCTCTTGCGACCCTCACTTAAATGTGAGTACTCCAAGGCGTTATTGCTTCGATCATTGTTCAATGAGCTACGTCCGAGAGTGATGCAATGATGGCAAGGCCTCCCCTTGGGGTATTGTTTTTCAAAGCTGATCTTTTGGACTAAGTGGTTGGTTGCACACTTAGGCTCAATCCCTAGTATCCTCCCTTGAGGCTCTGAGAAAGGATGTGAGTGATCAAACCAATTTAAAAGGTGGCTAGTCTAAATAGATGTATTGACATCTTGGCTTAGCATTAATGATGTGTCATTTACTTATAAATGGAGATTTTTTGCGGCCTTCTCTTGAGGGAGTAAATTATCGTTTGGTTTATAACACCTTTGGATTTTACAAAAGTCTTAATAAAACTTAAATCCTAAACCAAAGACTAATCATAAACTTGTTTCAACTTTTATAGGCAATATGTCTCTCAACCCTCTCTCTACAATTCTTTCCTCGAATAAACTCGAAGGCGACAATTACGTCGACTGGAAACGTAACCTCGACATAGTCCTTACTGTCGACAAGCACAAATGGGTTCTCACCACCCCCTGTCCTCAAACGAATGAAGATTCGACGCAAGAGGAGAAAGACGCCCTGGCGGCCTGGCTTCGATCCGATGAGATTGCGAGATGCTATATTTTGGCATCGATGAACAATGTGTTGCAACAACAACATCGTGATTATGAAACTGCCACCGATATGCTCTACAATCTCCATGAGATGTTTGGAGGGCAAGGACGTCAAGCTAGGCAACAAGCGGTCCGACAATTCATGAACTGTCGTATGAAGGCTGGAACTCCCGTTAGAGATCATATGATGCTGATCATTAGCTATCTCAACGAGATGGAGATTCTTGGATCTGAGATTGATGGGGAGACTAAAATAGATATGATCTTGGAAACTCTCCCCGAAACCTTTGATACCTTCAAGTTGAATTATTCCATGAACAAGCTAGAGTACATTGTTACCGAGCTCATGAAGGAACTTCAAACCGCTGAGGCACTCACTAAGAAAAAGAGGGCTCAAGGAGAAGTACATGCTACTGCCTCCACCTCTGGATCTAAGAAGAGACCTCGCAACGCCGAGAAGAAGAACCAACCTAAGGTTCACACGAAGAAGAAGGCGCCAAAGGCTCCAAAGGTGGACAAGTCTAACGACAAGTGCCACCACTGCAACGAGCCTGGTCACTGGCGTAGGAACTGTCCTGCCTACCTCAAAACCAAAGCAAAAGGTATTGTACTTGTTACTGAAGCCTGTTTAGTAGCTGATAATGTATCATCGTGGATTATTGACTCCGCTGCTACTAACCATATTTGCTGCTCCTTGACTGGTTTTAGGAAAAGCAAAAGCTTAGAGGATGGCGACTTCTGCTTCAAGTGGGGTGATGAGAGCGTGGTGTCTGCGAAGGCTGTGGGATCCGTGACGCTATCTTTTGAAGATCGAACTTTAAATTTGAATAATGTTTATTATGTTCCTTCCTTTGGGAAAAACCTAGTGTCTGTTGCTCAACTTTTCGAGCAAGATTATTATTTAAAGTTTATAAAGAATGGAATTCGTATTTCTTTTTCTAATTCTTTCGTCACTGATGCATGTATGAAGAATGGTCTTTTTTACATCTATCCCACTCAACCTTCTCTTTTAGACACCGAAATAGATAACGATCTAATTAGGGAGCCAAAGAGGATCAAACTTTCTGAATCCTCCGATCTAACAAAATCAACATACCTATGGCACTTAAGACTTGGTCATATCAGTCTAGATAGGATTAAGAGACTTGTGAGGGACGGTCCACTCCAAGCCTCTGCAATAGGTTCACTACCTACTTGTGAATCCTGCATAGAAGGAAAAATGACTAAGCGACCTTTCTCTGATAAGGGTCGAAGAGCCACTGAGTTGCTGGAACTAATACATTCTGATGTATGTGGTCCGCTCAGCCAACAGGCACGTGGAGGATACGAATACTTCGTTACCTTCACTGATGATTACTCACGATATGGGTTTGTCTATTTTCTAAAACACAAATCCGAGACCTTTAACGTATTTAAGGTCTTTAGGGCTTTAGTGGAAAAGCAAACTGGCAAAGTGATCAAAACCCTTCGATCCGATCGAGGTGGTGAGTATATGTCTGGAGAGTTCGATGACTTTCTTAAAGAAGAAGGTATCGCTTCTCAGCTTACCGCACCTGGCACACCTCAACAAAACGGAGTGTCAGAGAGAAGAAACCGAACTCTTATGGAGATGGTTAGATCAATGATGAGTTACTCATCACTCCCGCTTTCCTTTTGGGGATATGCCCTTGAAACAACCGCCTATATTCTGAACCAAGTTCCGTCCAAAACGGTTCCTGGTACTCCTTATGAACGATGGACTGGCCGTAAAGTGAATCTTGGCCGCATCCGAATTTGGGGTTGCCCTGCACACGTGCTGAAGCAAAAGACTAGCAAGTTGGCTAGTAGGTCAGAATTGTGCCTATTTGTAGGATATCCGAAGGAAACCAAAGGTTTTACTTTCTATAGTCCCGAGGACGATAAGACTTTCGTTAGCACGAATGCTCGTTTCCTTGAGGAGGACTTTATGAAGGATGCGAAACCTAGAAGCAAAATTGTGCTTGAAGAAAAGTTGGGTGAGGAAGCTTCTACCTCATCTGTAAGAACTATTCTTACCCCAACCGAAACACAACCTAACTCATCAGAATCTCGTCAAGTAGTACTTCGACGTAGTGGGAGGACTGTTCGACAGCCTGACAGGTACATGTCTTATGGGACTCTCTCGTAGCCGTCTCTGACATGGATGACCCTGTTTCCTATAGCCAAGCGATGGCTTGTTCTGAATCAAACCTTTGGCTTGACGCCATGAAAGTTGAAATGCACTCGATGTATGTCAACAAAGTCTGGAAACTTGTAGACCTTCCTGAAGGGATTAAACCCGTAGGGTGTAAGTGGATATACAAGAAGAAAAGGGGTCCTGATGGGAACGTCGAGACGTTCAAAGCACGACTTGTGGCGAAGGGTTATACCCAACAAGAAGGGATTGACTATGAAGAAACCTTCTCGCCAGTCACGATGCTTAAATCCATCCGCATACTCCTATCCATAGCTGCAGCTCTCGACTATGAGATCTGGCAAATGGATGTCAAGACAGCCTTTCTGAATGGCAATCTTGACGAGCGCATTTACATGGCTCAACCAGACGGTTTCGTGGAAGAAGGTCAAGAGACCAAGGTTTGTGAGTTGCTTAAGTCCATTTATGGATTAAAGCAAGGATCTAGGTCATGGAATATTAGATTCGATGAAACTGTAAAGAGCTTTGGCTTTGAACAGTCAATAGATGAGCCTTGTGTTTACAAGTTAATACACGAAGGCAAAGTTGTGTTTCTGGTACTATATGTCGATGATATACTACTCATTGGTAATGACGTGGGTAAGTTATCTGAGGTTAAGGTCTGGCTGGCAAAGCAATTCGATATGAAGGATCTAGGAGAAGCCGCGTACATTCTGGGGATCCAAATCTTTCGAGATAGGAAAAACCGGACCCTGTCGCTCTCTCAAGCGTCTTATATTGATAAGGTGATGGATCGCTTCTCGATGCAAGACTCCAAGAAGGGCCAAACACCCTTTAGGCATGGAGTTTCACTCTCTAAAGACCAGTCTCCCAAGACTGCACAAGAGATTGAAGACATGAGGAAAATTCCTTACGCCTCTGCCGTAGGAAGCCTCATGTATGCTATGCTTTGCACTAGACCTGACATCTGTTTCGCCGTTGGCGTAGTTAACCGTTTCCAATCCAACCCTGGACCCGAGCACTGGATTGCTGTTAAGCATGTTCTTAAGTATCTTCGAAGAACTAAGAACTTGATGCTTACATACTCAGGTACTGACCTGACTATGACGGGATATACCGACTCCGATTTTCAAGCGGATAAGGATTCCAGGAAATCCACTTCGGGATCTGTGTTCATCCTTAATGGTGGAGCTGTTGTGTGGAGAAGTATTAAGCAATCTTGCATTGCTGACTCCACAATGGAAGCAGAATATGTGGCTGCTTGTGAAGCATCCAAAGAGGCTGTATGGCTTAGAAAATTCCTTAAGTATTTGGAAATTGTTCCAAACGTCGACGAGCCCATGACCCTTTATTGTGATAATAGTGGGGCTGTCGCTAACTCAAAGGAACCTAGAAACCATAAGCGCTCTAAGCATATTGAGAGGAAATACCATTTGATTCGAGAGATCGCGCAACGCGGAGACGTGGAGGTGAAGTAGATCTCTGGCAGATCCATTCACCAAGGCCCTAGCGAACATGGTCTTCGACCAACTTCGAGAGGGATTAGGCATGTAGGACTACTCACATCTTCTTTGAGTCAAGTGGGAGTTTGTTGTCAATGGTGCCCACAAGAAGAGTAGAAGTGTCTATTTATGTACATTTGATGTCATATAGTCTTACGAAGACTCTTGCTTGTAATTGCTTATTCATTAATAAAAGGTTGAAACGTTCATTCAATCTTCTTTGTTTGAAGCTTTATGATAAAACCTTAGTCTTTTAGTCCATAAACAAACTTAACAACTTACGAAGAGACAAATGTAGATTTGCATGAACAAACTCTTCGTAGTTTGCTTAAAACGATATATTCGCAATCTTAGGGTCAAAGGACTATTGACCTCAGTATGATTGTTAGAAGAATCTATGATGTCTGGTTATGAGGCATTGAGAGTTGGGGACTCTATAGTTCTTCTAGGTATCTTCCGAAGGTACTGAATTGACCAGTGCACTTCTAGAGACAATATAAGAACAAACCATTTAACCTCTTATGTCTCGAAGTCACTATGTATGAATTGCATCATGCTTACCTTAATCCTGAAATGAGACATGCCATTTCACACCTTAGTATTCTCATTTGAGAAAGTCAAAGTTCGGACTCACTATGTGATTCCGAACAAGGCCTATTGGTGAAGTACTAAGTTGTGAGTCTGTCATGAGTAACTTTGTGAAGTTCTCATAGATATGGAATTCATGTACAAGATTGCTGAAATGCAATGTATGTCACCTCATGCTTTGTTCCTTGGAGTGTGAATAAATGAACTGGCCAGTGTCCAAATTGAGTCCTGACTCTTTTGGATGAAACAATGTGACTTGTTAGCTCCTCGTCAATACATTGTTTCTAACTTATTCACAAGCGACAAATGAGTTGAGGAAATAACAGCTAGAAGGGTAAAATGGTAATTTAGTAAATCCCGACTAGCTGATGACATTCATGAAGGGTAAACATAGATAATATTCAGTGGATCCGCTCATCATAATTAGGTCGAATTCTTGAGTAGAAAATAAATTCATTTGAACCGAGAGATTTTCAGTGTCAGCTCTTTAGTGGAGTCAGTTGACATTAAGCTAAACTTGGAAAAGGTTTGTGAACTTTTGAGTCCAAGTGTTTAGCTAAACCTTTGTTCATTTGGGTCCATGAGGTCACTGTCACGAATCACATCGATAGGAATAGTTAAACTGGAAGCTAAGTCAAAACAAGAACGAAAATAGTCAAAAGGGTATTTTTGTCTTTTGAGACAAAGGATGAAATGAATGTCAATAAATTTTTTGACAAGTTCATTTGATGACTTAATGTCACTCGGCCATGACTTGATCATTGGGCCTTGTGAATTAATTTCATTTCATAAGAATTTTATTGAAAATTCTAAATGGGCCTTTTCTTATGTTGTCATGAACAAGTGAAGAAAATTCTAGAAGCCTTTCTAGAAGTGTTGGGCGCCCAAATACCTAAGAGAAAGAGAGTTTATTTTGTGCATAAATGTATTTAGATACTTGCCAAAAGAAAAAGAGGAAACAAATTTCCTCTAAGAGGAAAGGATATGGGCGGCAAGGACAAGCAAAGAAGAGGAAACAAATTAGGAAACAAATCCCTTAAGGGAATGAATGTGATGGGCGCATATGGAGAGAATGGGCAATAAGAGATTGCTCATGAATGCTTGGAAAAAGAGGAAACTCCTATTTTCTAAGGCTAACCCCTCTCCTATAAATAGGGCCCTCATTCTCATTGTTTTCTCATTCCACATAAATTAGAGATTGAGAGCTTCTCTCTCTAGAACTTGTGGTTGCCGCCCCTCCTCTCTCTCTCTCTAGTTTATTTTCGATTTTTCTTGTCTTGGCACCTAGGTCCTCACTCGACCTAGTGTTTAGCTATGCGACTTCGAGACTTGTTCTTAAGTCGTAGTGTTTAAAAGTGTCCACTCACTGATTCCTTCTTTTCGAGTGATTTAGTGATAGAAACTTTCGTGGTTGCTCGAGGTGCCGAGGAAAGAAAGAGAGACGTGCTGCGAGGGGAGACGAGCATTGCAAACTTTCCACAAGCTTCTTCAAAGTTCAAGCTTCAAGAAAGGTTAGTAAATATCTAGCTCATATTGGTTTTTAATTACATGTACTTGCACTTGTCTAGGTTAGTAAAAACTGTTTTACTTGTAAAAGAAAATTTTTAAAATTCCGCCGCTTAACGAAGCGTTAATTATTTTCTCAAACCCTAGATCGATTCCAACAGAATCGAGCCTCGAGTCGTTTTCCTCGAGTCAAGCCTCGAATAATTCTCCTCGAGTCGAGCCTCGAGTCATTCTCCTCGAGTCGAGCCTCGAGTCGTTCTCCTTGAGTCAAGCCCTCAAGTCGAGCCTCGCTCCTCGAGTTGAGTCACGCTCATCGAGTAGAGACCTTCATATTTCGCGTGACAAGCGTGATATCCGAAGACCACTAAGGCCCATAAGAGTCCGACGAAACAGGCCGTGCGCCGCGCGCCTCTCAAGTAAACCGTGCGCGCAGCAAGCCGCACCGGCCGCGCACCCCTCACGGCGCGCCGCGCGCCGCGCCAAGACGCGCCCGCGCCGCGCGCGCGCTGTCCGGAAAGCACGCCCCATGCGCCGCAAATCCCGCGCCGTGCCAGCGCCTGCTTGCTGCGCCTGAGGTCCTGCGCGCCGCGCGTGCCGTGCGACTTCGCTTGATGGTGCGCATGCCCCTAGTCCCACATGGACGATAAAGGACCCTCTTAAGGCCCTCAAACACCTATAAATACACCCTCTCATTGAGGGGAAGGCCATCCCATTCATTCATATCGATACGCTCGAATTCTCACTCTCCTCTGCTTCTCTTGATGCCATCTTTGGCCTGAAGCACTCCTACAAGTCTCTCTCATTCTTAGAGGTTCTGAAGCACTCTCGGGGACTTCCGGACGTTGCTCTCTCTGATCGAACGCCTCCTAGTGCCCATGCATGCTCCTAGGATTCCCCGCTGAGAATCCCCTACGCGTCTAGCACACTAGACGTGTCCGCGATCTCCGAAGTTCTGAGACGTCGCCGAGGACTCCTCCGCGCTCCGTCTCCTTCATCGAGTACGCCTCTCTCTCAGGCTCCACACTTCATACTGCATATCACACGTCCTGAACTACGTTCTGACCTGATCCCACACACGGGTACGTAGGCAGCCTACAACACAAAGGCACGGTCACTCCTCCTCCTCACCCCTTCCCTCCTCTGAGAGGTGGGTTGATCGGAGAAAGCCTAGCTCGAGACTTTCGAGTTCACACTTTTGGCCCGGGTGAGATCACTTGGTCCGGCCTTGGATCGAACCGCCCGAGGTATACAATAGTTGTTCATTTTCGTGCGACAACAAGTTATTTATTCTGATCCAAAAAATAATGGACGCCATTTTAATCTTCTAATAGATAAAATTCTTAGATACACAAAACAACAAACACCATGTGGGCACTACACCTATTTGAGAGATTAGACAGTAAAGATCTTATAAGGAAAAAAAAAACAAATAGAGAGAGAGAGAGAGAGAGAGAGAGAGAGAGAGCTACCTTTGCAGCGAAGGACAGGGACATTGAACGCGGAGATACGGCCGAAGATGACAAACATTGAAGAAAGGAAAAAAATTAAGTTAAGAGAACCCATGATTAAAAATTCCAATCGAAAAAATATAAACAAACCAAATTTAAACTCAAAATCTCTATGAATCTCTAACCACCGTTTGAACCACACATAATCGACAAAAAAAAATCTCCTAAATCAGCGAAGGAGAGGGACATTGAACGCGGAGATACGGCCGAAGATGACAAACTTTGAAGAAAAGAAAAAAAAATTAAGTTAAGAGAAATCCAGGATAAAAAATTCCAATCGAAAAAATATATTAAACCAAATTTAAACTCAAAATCTCTATGAATCTCTAACCACCGTTTCAACCACACAAAATCGACAATTCAAATTAAACATAACTCAACTACAAAACCAAAATGTCTAATAGACTTCACAAAATTCTTAGATACATAAAACATCAATAACATGTGGGCACTACAGCTATTAGAGAGCTACCTTAAGCAGCTAAGGACAGAGACATAATAAGCAGGAAATATGACCGAAGATAACAAACTTCAAATAAATAAAAAAAGCTAAGACAAACTAAAAAAATATAACTAAACCCTAAAACGTAACGGGAAAACTCCTAAATGCGCTCTACAAAAATATCTCCTAAATCAGCTATATATATGGAAGAATCTGACAATTTCTTAACCTAAACTTTGAATCCACACAAATAACTATTGATCGAGACTTAATCATGATCAAAACGTAATAGCAAAATCAAGCAAGGAAATCAAAACCTGTGAAAGTGAGGTAAGAAGAGTCTGGTCGTCAGGAACGGAATTGAAAACTAAAATTAGAATCTTCGTCGTCGTATTATGAGAAATCGTCGGAGAGAAATCGAGAGTGCTCCATGACCTTCTTGTCCGTGTGAGTTCAGTCTCGTCGCTGGAGTTAGGGCTAGAACCGTCTAATGACCGACGAGTTGCAGCAAAGCGAAGAATTGGGTCACGGATTGAGTCCACTGAGAGCACGGGTAGGAAAGAAAATGCGGGGAGAGACGCCAAATCAAAAAACCAAGAAGAACAAATAGGTAGTTAATTAAGAGAAAACCGTCCAAAGAAAGAGAATCGGTGTGGGTAAATTTGCAATTGGCAAGAGGAATTTTTCCAAAAAAACAAGTAAATCATCTCTAGATGTTTCAAAGCATCTTAAGGTTCAAGACGATCGCAAATCTTAAATACTCCAACAATCTGTAAGGTACAAATGACTAATTTCCCAGCCACACGATTGAAAACTTCAGAGTTGATGGATCACTCGGACTCGAACTTAAATTCTACAGAAACAAAAATTCAGAAATACCCAAAAATCTTGATTAGGTGAGAGAGATAGAGAGACAGGGGATATAACGAATTCGAAGGAGATGAAGTGGAGGGACCTGAACTGGAGATCGGTAGTGGCGGCGGATGTTCTCGAGCCTTTTGATCTCATAGTCGCTGAGTTTTTTTTGGGGGCTATAGAACCGATTGCAGAGACAGAGCTAGGGCTTCGGTGGCAATGGTGAGGAATCGCGGGAGGCGAGGAATGGCGAAGAAGACGGAAGATAGTAAGAGACTAAGAATAAAAACGGAAGAGAGAGAGGAAGATGCGAGGAGCGGCGAAGAAGTAGGAAGATAGTAAGAGACGAAGAATAAAAACGGAAGAGAGAGAGGAAGATAATCGATCATTCTGCCTTATTATATTATATAGATATAGATATATATATGTCTTTTTCTCATTTTTCTGAAAGCATATTCCCGGACCTGTTTTAGTGTCTAATAGTCTTGCTGCTGAATTATGTGGTCTCGTATTTTGCATTGAAAGTATGGCTACTATTTGGAAAGATATAACTGTAATTGAAAGTGATTCCAAGCTGCTCATTGATTCGTTGACCAGGAAAATAAAACCTCACTGAGTGACTGATGTTTGTTGGAATTTTATCTCCATGGCTACTAAGAATACACAGCTTGTCCATGTGTATCAACAGGAAAATATAGAACCCGCTCTTAGCAAGATTGGTCATTCCTTGTCATGGTGTTTTTTATTGACTCTGCTAGTTTACTTTTTTAGTGTGAAGTCTTTAGTTATAGAAGAGAGAGATCATAAAAAATTTGTGTAATCACGGTTTCGTCATTCTTTATTTCCCAATAATTGTAACCACGGTTTTCCTCCGCCACAAGTGAGAGTTTATTATTAAAACTTGTGTGGTACTGTCCACAGTTGTTGCAGGTATGTCCGAGTGACAATAATCCAGATTGGATCAATATCAATGTACCGGGGACACTCTATAGGCTTCGAAACCAATCCGGGTCATGAAATATTGGGCTTTACATTATGTTCAATTTGTTGATTTCTCCGATAACAGTCGCAAACGGGAGGACCTTCTCCCGCGGCTTTACAAAACTAGATACAAAGAGTACAACCTACTTTGCGTACCTACACGCCTGCGGTGAGTTCCAGCTCTGACGTCATGAAAAATCTCATCCTCGGATGTAATTAGATCTATGATCCAGCAAAGATATTTCAGGAACCTCATTTAGATTCTGGATTGGCCATGATGATGATAGCACTTCTGATGGTGCTAAGTTAATGAAATGCGGGGTCAACGTGCGAGATCGACTTCGAACCTGAGATAGAAAACAATCAAAATTTAGGTGAAGAGTAAAAAGAGGGGCATTGAGTGTTAATGAAATGTTTTGAATGTTGTGTGGGAGAGCATATGTGTGAATGTGGGACTCGGGAGAGATAAAGCCTTCATCGCCACTCCGAGTGGTTATGTTCTGTTCGGGCGCTGAAAATACTAGAAGTATTTTTTTTTTCGGAGAAAATACTAGAAGTCCCCATAATGCAATACGTCCGGAAGAATGGCCACTGAAAACAAGTTTTGTTTGTCTATATGCAACTGGTGAGTAGATAAATGAGTAAATTTTATGAGAATATGATATTTTAGAGAATTGTAGAATGTTGGCCTGTGAAAGATCAGCAAGGATTGAATATTCTATAAGGTGTGTAAAAAAAACACAAATTGAAAAGAGTTAAGAAGGTGGGATTTCCATCAATTTCTTTATATTCCTTTCAATGGAAAAAATAGACATGAGGGTCCAAAGCACTTAATTTTAAACCATGTACATACTACAGGGTGATATGAGATTTCCCAATGGCACTGGTTTTTTTTTTTTTTTTTTAATTAATAAGCATTGGGACGGTTATGATGAGCTTAGCTTAGCTTTGGAAAGAAAGAAAAAAAATTAAAGGGAATAAAGAGCTTTGAGGCCAAGCAACCTTGAATCAATAGACCCACCTGCTTAAGAGCCTTATCTATACACTTATTTGATTCCCATTTACAGAGCAAAGTATGTTTAGGGCATAAGAATATACATGTACTAAATCCACCCAATATTTCTTGTCCATGTGGCACAAGCTAATGTGTTAATTTAAACTTGTTTGTTGTCCCTCAATTTAATCTTTACTACTATTATTATTTATAATATAAACAACATCAAATGGTAAGCTTTGAATAAGAACTTTTTATTTTGGGCTACTTAATATGGCATAATACTCTATTGTCATCTTAGCGGACTTGACAACTGTCTTGTGTTCAGTTTCAAGTTTCAACGATAGATAATAGTCTTTGAGCTAGAAATTATGCTATTTTTGTTTCGTAGTTTAAATTTATTAAAGTTTATGGGCTTTGTAGATATATAGCGGTATGAAATCATAATTCTTGTCATGTAATAAATTTCAGATAAATTTTAATAAATAATCAAAAGATTTTATTTACAATACTAAAAATAACTCAGTTGTCATGTTTTTTTAATCCACATGTGATGCAGCTGATCTCACGAATACTAGGTCTCGGGCATCAAATCGGGTACTCACAAGAACACACGAATTTGGGGATAAAAACACAAAGGTTTTAATTTTTTTTTTCATTCATAATCTATTTTTTTTACAAAACAAGTCACCAAGATTTATAGATGCATCTTGTGACCATTCACATCCCTAAACCTGAATAATTAAACATTAATAAAGACTCTTAACAAACATTAATAAACGAAATTAAAAAAAAACTAATAATGAAATAAAACAGATAGAACACAAAACGTCATTTTGAAAGCCTAAACGTCCGAATTAGGCTTAAATGGTGAGACCCCACTATGTGGATCTTGTTTACTAGGACGTTTCCATTCAGAAAACACTCCTCTTTTATCCGTTTATGCGATCCCAATTTTCTAGACTCTTTTGATCTGCATCAACATGCCTCATGTTATTAAATCAAGTAACTACCATTAATATTAATCTCTAATATATTTTTTTATTCTCTCATTATTTATGTTGTTTATTCTTTCAAATTTTCCTTTCAAATTACTCAAACTTTCCACGTGTTTTTTTTAGTTTCATAATTATTTTGTTCAGTAAATGCTATTAACTATATATTAACCAATTTATCATGTTTATTAGCTATTGTTCACAATTATTAACTCACGAATCATTTATTTTATTTTTTCAATGCAGGTTTTCATCTTCAATGTTTTAAATATCGTAGTTCAACAAAACCGAAATTGATTGATGGCAGTAAATAGTTGTAAATAAAAGTCAAAGTATTAATAGTTATTAGTTGTAAATAATTGTAAATACATTACAAATTAAAAGGAAAAAATTGGAAAGTTCAAACCAATCACTAGATGCCACCTCACCAAAATGAATATTTACCTAAAATTTACAAAATGTTAGCAAATTTCTTAGTTTTGGTGACTTAGTTAGGTATAAATTTGTTTTCACACATTTTTTTTTCTCATATTACCATTAACATATATTTATTATTATCAGTGTTTTATTATTCTCTTTGTTTAATTATTAAGTATTCATAACTTTTTCTTCATTTGTAATATAATTCTCTTAATGTTCTTATAATATAAGAGCCTCAAAGTCTATACACAATTGTCCACCTTTGGATTATCACAAAATTTTAATATGTTTGTTACATATAAATGTACGTTATGAACATTGAAGATTTGTATGGATTTGAGATTTTTAAGTATGTATGACGTGTGAAAAAATGAACTACGAGATTTGATTTTGCAGTTTCGGGTTGTTTGGCTATTTTGAGATTACAAATTTTGTAATTTGTATATCTTGAAAATATTTGTCTCGCATCATATTTTGAGAACTACGAGAATAGATTACAAATTTTGTAATTTGTATATCTTCTATGTGGATCTTGGATTCATATTCCTCTCATCATATGTTTCCTCCTCGTCTATTGTTTCAGTGTATCCCCACTCATCTACATCTGTTATGACTGATGATGGAAGTCATATGTCATTGGAAAGTGTTGGTTATATTGTCACATATATCTTGTCTCTCTTTTCGATGTCAACTATATTCTTACTCTGACTCTAAATCTTGTCTAGGCTAGTCAATTGGGTGAATCTTGTTAAATTAGTCTTGTTTTCCTATTCCACTTGCTGTGTTTATGACCTGCAATCTCATAAGGTGATTTGAACATGTCGTCAGCAAGAGGGACTCTATGTTTTAAACAAACTCAAAGTATTAGATGTTGCAGACTTTAGTGTAGAATTGTCATGTTTTCATTTGACTCGTTTATCCTTAGATTTTTACCTATGGAATTCTCGTTTGAGTCATAATGTTGTGTTTCGTTTATAGTTTTTGGTATCTACGAGAGCTTTAAGAAATTTTCAAACTAATGATATATTTTGTTATTGTAGTGTTTGTAAATTAGCCAAATTTGTTGCCTTTCCCTAAATAATTTCCACCAACCTTGCTCATTTGATCTTGTGCATATGGATGTAGAGGGACCTTATCTTGTGTATGTAAAAGGGGATTGTAGATATTATGTTTATATTATTGATGATTTCATTCGTTATATGTGATTACCTTATGTAACGTGGATCAGACTATCTTACCATTTTTCTTATTTTTTAGCACACATAATGACACAATATTATGTTGTCATTAAGTGTTTTCATTGTGAGTTGGAAGGTGAATACACTTCTATCAAGCTTTTGAAGGTACTTGTTTATGATGGGACAATGCGTCAAACCTCGTGTACTGACTTTGCTCAATAAAACGATATTGTTGAAATGAAACACAATAATCTTGTTGAAATAAACCGTCATTCTTTTTCTACGTTGAGGTTCCTATTATGTTTTTGGGTGAAGCCATTCTTACTGTTGTTTATTTAATCAATAAAATTCCAACTTCTCATAGTTCAGCTTTTTCCCAATTTGAAAAACTGAATGGGAATGTACCTAATTATTCATCGTTGCATGTCTTTGGTTGTACATGCTTCTTTCTCCAAGCTCACATATTGAGCATACAAAATTATATCATGAGTCTGCATTGTGTGTCTTTTTGGGTTATAGAATTGCTCAAAAGGAATATCGTTCTTTCGATCCGGCCAGTAAAAAAGTTTGTCTCTAGCCATATCGTGTTTTTAGAGCATATTCTATTCTTCTCAATTCCTAATAGCCATATCATATGACATAGTCAAATATCATTCGTATTGATCCTCTTTATCAGCTCGTTGAAGATGATCCACCCACGGATTATGATACTTTGATTCTCCAGACACGCACCTCTTATGACTCCCTTTTTACGACCACTTAATCTTGTCTTGAGATTTTGGATGATCCTCCCTTGTGTCGGTCTACTTATGTTCATACCTCTACTAAACTTCCCAACTTTTATTATTCTTCTTATTCATATTTTTCTTTATTTATTGTCTTTACACACCGTGTTTCGGAGCCTATGTCCTTTAGAGAGGCTTCTTTTGATCCTCTCTGGCAGGCTACTATGGTTGATGAACTTACACCTTTATACCATACTAAAAAATAAGATTTGGTACTATTATTGTACCTTAAGAGCAATTGGTTTTCACTGGGTCTATAAGATTAAAACTAAATTTTATGGATTACTTGAATGGTACTAAGGCTCGGTTGGTTTCTAAAGGTTATTCATAGAAGTATGGCATGGATTAAGAAGAAACTTTTGCATGCATTGCGAAGACTACGTAAAACCTTGATCGTAGTTACTTATGTTTTTCGGTGGAATCTATCTCTCATGGATGTTAAGAATGCATTGTTGTATGGTGATCTTCATGAAAAAGTAACACATGCTCTCTAGGTGTTGCACACTAACCCAGTCAGTTTTGAAAGCTTCATAAACGTCTTTATGGTCTCAAAAAGCATCATGTTTTTAGTTTGATGGGTTCTATGTTGCTATCACCCGCTCTATGTCCTTCATAGTCAACATGATTAAACAATTTTTTTTAATGTACGAGTACATGTTGTATCCTCCTATTTGTGTATGTTGACTACATGATTATTACTAGTGATGATTGTTGATACGTTGTTTTTTGGCTACCTTTTCATATTGCGGATTTCCTTTCCACTTGGGCACACTGCCCTCCAGAGTAGGTAAGATTGCACCGAACTAGGTTACCATATCTTGTGTCGTTTCTTTTACGCACTGTCTATTTATTTATCCATCTATTATTTCAGTTCAAGTTATCGCGCACATTGACTGTACATTATATGGGACATCTTGATACTGTCTAAACATAATTTCAATTGGTATCAGAGTGGGCACTCAAAACTTTTGAGTGGGTTCCTTGTCTTGTTGATCTTTTTCTATTTGAGATTGATAATATCAGGGAAAGAGGTTCTGTTAAGTGTCCGCCGGTGTAGTTGGGATGATCTATTGCTACTGGAAAGCTCGAATGTGTGCCTTCCTCAAATCTGTTTATAGCAAGACTTGGAGAGCTGTGATTAGTGGCTAGACTCCTCCCACCAAGATGCTGAAGGTGTTATCATTACCAAGCCTGAAAAGGATTGGAATCCTACTAAAGATGAAGCTGCTTTTGGTAACTCTCGTGCTCTTAATGCTATATACAATCGTATTGACAAGAATATTTTCTGGCTCATAAACACTTGTAAGAGTGCCAAGGAAGCATGAGAAATTCTTGCTCATGAAGGGACTTCTAGAGTCTGTGACCAACGCCTTCAGCTTCTCACTACGAAGTTGCTATTGCAATGTTGGCCAAGAACTTTAGTAGGGTTATGCAAAATCTGAATAAAGGGACTGGGCAAAATGTCTCCCTATTGTCAAAGACAATCTGCCTCAACATTAATTTCATAAAGGTAGAAATTCGCAGCGAACAGATAATGATGGCGATAAATTCAATTCCTACAATTCTAACAGATCTAAAGGAATTCAATGCTATGAATTTGAAGGATATGGGCATATTAAAAAAGAATGCCCTAATTTTTTTGAAGAAGCAGAAGAAAGGTTATAATTCTACCATGTCTAATGACGAATTCGAAGGAAGTGCATTTGATGAGATATGTAACTTTGTGACCTTTACTGCATCTATCTCGAATAATGTCTCTGATGAGTCTACAGTTACTGTTAGTACATCCAATGTTACTAATACTCAAAATCATTCTGATGATGAGCTTTATGATTAAGTTTTGGCTGATGCTTACAAAACTCTCTATTGTAAGTGGATTGAAGAATCTCAGGTACTGGAGAATTAGAAGGAGATTATTGAGTCTCTCATGGAGTACAAAACCAAACATCTGGAGACGATTGTCGAGTTAAAGCGTGCAGTTATTCAGCTTACCTCAGAGATTGAGAAGATGACCAAATTTTTCAGAATGCTTTACTCTTGGACAGACAGTATGGATAAGATCATCACCATAGGGAAGCCTACCAAAAAATGAAAGGGCTTGGCTATACTAGAGGTGATTCTAGCTCCAAGACTACATTTGTTCCTCCCTCTCAAAAGGGAACCAGAAGGATGCCTCCCAAGATGTCTCAATAATTTGGCGATTATCTGCATCGACATCATTTCTAGCATCAGTCTGCTGTTTGATCAATGAGGTCTCCTGTCCACAAACCTCGTTGGATCGGTTACTATTGTGGTCGATATGGTCTTATACACCCACTATATTATCACCTCTATGGGAGAAATCTTCATCGCCCTCAATTCTCTCATAGACTTCAGGATGTTCAACCCTCAAATTCTCACCAAGTCTGGAGAGTTAAACCTGGTTATGAGTCCAATATTGCTTACACCTCTTTATGTGCTTCCACACATGAAGATTGGTACTTTGACAGTGGCTGTTCTCGCCATATGACTTGAGTAAGAAGCTATCTGACCAACATCAAGCCCTACTCAAATTGTCATTTCACTTTTGGATATAGTGTTAAAGCAAAAATTATTGGTAAAGGTCAGTTCAGTTATGATGGTCTTCCCTACTTGAAAGATGGTCTATTAGTTGATGGTCTTACTGCTAATCTCATCAGTATTAGTCAACTTTGTGATTAGGACATGCTTGTTAACTTTACTCGTGAGGAGTGTGTTATGTCTAACCTGCAACATGTCAATCTTATTAAGGGAATACGCTACCCTGATAACTGTTATATATGGTTCCCTAGTAAAGATTCTCAGGTTCGATCTTGTCTTATCTCTAAGGTTGATGAAGCTAAACTATGGCCTCGTAAACTTGGCCATATAACTTGAGGAGTATGAAGATCATATCTGAAAAGGCCATTGTTGGCATTCCCGAACTCAAAGTTAAAGAAGGAAAAATTCGTGGTGAGTGCCAAGTTGGAAAGAAGGTAAAGACGTCTTACAAGATGGTGCAATATCTTACCACCTCCCGTGTGCTGGAACTTCTCCATATGGATCTCACGGGTGCAACACATATGGAAAGTATTGGAGGAAATAGATATGTTTTCGTTTGTGTGGATGACTACTACAGGTACACTTGGGTTGATTTCATTCATTAGAAATCTGATACGTTTGGTGTCTTTGAAGCTCCTTGCAACCGTCTTCAACATGAGAAAAGTGAAAACATTGGAAAAATAGTCAGAATCCGAAGTGATCATGAGAAAGAATTCAAAAACTCTAGCTTCTGTTCTTTTTCTGATTCAGAAGGCATATCTAATGAATTTTCTGCTACCATTACTCCCCAGCATAATGGAATTTTTTAGAGTAAAGAATTCTACTCTTCAAGAGATGGCTAGAGTGATGATTTTAGCTAAGAATCTTCCCTTACATTTTAGGGCTGACGCTCTTAAAACAACTTGTCATATTCATAATCAAGTGGCTTTCCGTCCAGGGACTACTACCACTCACTATGAAATCTGGAGGGAGAGAAAGTCCAATGTTCGATACTTTCACGTGTTTGGTTGCACATGCTATATTCTTGTCGATAGGGAGCAGCGTAGAATGCTTGATCCCAAAAGTGATGAAGGTATTTTTTTTCTTGGTTACTCCAGAAATAGTCATGCTTATCGTGTCTTTATTAAGCGTACTAAATCTATGATGGAATCTATTAATGTGATCATCAATGATTTTCCAAAAACTGCTGAGAAATCTTTTGATGAGGACGACTGTCCTCTTAATAGTACAGATGTCAGGAATAGTGGTTCAGACAATCTAGGTGACAATGCTACTAAAGAAGATGCTTCCGCTAACAGTTATGACTCTGATCAAGAAGATGAAAGTATCAATCAAAGCAAGTTCCTTGCATCACGGTTCAAAAGAATCACTCTATTGATGATGTCATTGGCAACCTTGAAGAAGGTATTCAAACTCAGAGAACAGATCGTGTTAATTACCATGAAATGGTTGCCAATATTTGCTTCACGTCTGTAAGTCCAGATCTACTGTGTAACCTGCTTGTTAAATGATGTTAAGAACAACAAGACTAACAACAAGCAACAGGTAATGAAAGCAAGTAAAGAACACCAAGAAATGGTAATCCAGTTCGGCTTCAAATAACTACTCTGGTGGGATATCAATCCCGTTGAAAAGAACAACTTCACTAGACAATACGCTGAGTATAGGTCGGAATACAATGGATGGTCACCTTCTACTATTCCTAACTCCAAGCTATTTCTATGGTGTTGTTAACCTAAGCTCCCCCTAGGTTTGAGCTCCCCTTACTTTTCACTCTTACACTCCTAGTGTTTCACTTCATTACAATAACAAATACCATAACAACAACTGTAAAACACACTAGGTAAGACTTCGTCGGACGAGAGTCAAAAACCTAGAAAACCAAAAACACACACACTCTTTTAAAAGTTGGTTTCGGCGTTAAAGTGTGTTACCCTCTCCTAGGGTATGAAATTCTCTTTTATAAGAGACAACAAAAGAGAATGTCATGTGATCGGATACCAGGAAAGATGGCGCACATCAAGACAAGGATAGCCAAAAAGCTGTCAGGAAGGCCACATCGAATCGTGGTCGTACTACAACAATAATGTTCTGTGCGATGCTAGAGACATCATCAAAGATAATAGAGTTGCCTAAACCAAATGGCCAACTCAGTGTAACTACAAACTCCCTCTTTGGCTTTGAGAAGGAAAAACTCTATCCTATAACAACTGAGCCCTCAACAAGGCGCTGCAAAATTCACTCATAACAGAGTGACTGACAGAGGAAGGCAAAAGCACAGAACACACTAATATATAACATTGTATCAGTTTGAAAGCAGAAAAACAGAGTTGCAATTGACTCTCCCTTTTTGCCAAGCAAAGACAAAAAGCGGAGAGACTTAGAGTAAAAAAAATATTACAGACCAGAGGGTACGAGAAAGAGGATGAGGAAACAGGAAATAAGAACATGATAACCAAATTCTTAAGCAAACAGGGTGATCAATGAGAAGTCGAGGCAGGGTCTCCAGGAAAAATCTTCGTCAAAGCTTCCTCAAGGGTCTTCTTGCGCTCCGAGGATGTGGCAATGAAGTACTCCAAGTGTTGAATCTTATCCTGAATAGAGAGAGCAATGTGCTTCCTGATGTCCGCTGACATGGGCGGCACAACTGACACATCACATGAGAAGAACTTGGCGTGAGGAAGACTGGTGTGAGGCGGCTTCAGAATATCAGCTACATGGTGCTTTGGGAACAACTTGTAGATGATTATGATCCTGCTCGGATCTGAGCTGCATGCCTTCAGTTCCTCGGGAGAAAGAATGTCTGGGTGCTGGCGAAGAATGATCCCAGTAATCATAGTCGGTTACGCTATGGGAAACTTGATGGCGTCGGAGCCTGCATGCTTGATGATTTGGGAGTAGAAGAACTTCCCAAAATCCAATGTCCTCCCAGTCCTTATCATGTATAAAAATTGAGCAAGGGCAAGGGAGACACCTATGGAGTGAGCAGAGGGAAGCCATTTTTTTACTCCGATCTTGTACAAGACGGAGTATTTGGTGCTAAGCAGAGAGGCTCGGTATAAGCCAGTCTTAGGCCAACCCTTCTAATCTTTTCCACTCGACAGTTCCTTCACAAGCTTAAACCTGGAGGGCATAGGATCTTCAGACGCATGAGCAACCGACCCCAGGAACTCGTGGATCACCTTGGGAGAGAACTCGATGCACTTGGTCACCATAACCTTCTTGAAGTTTGGGGAGGTCGCGTCATCGACCTGGTCTGGCAGGTTCACTATGAACTCTCGCACCAACTAGGCATGATATGTACTTACTACACTAATATAAGAGAAGAGGCCAACATCCTTGAGAATGTTGACGATATCATTGTAGCCCAAAGCCTCATCCGACAGCACATGCTCGGGGACAATACTACGGAGAATGACGTACTTCCATCTCCCTGCGTTCTTCAAGGTGTGGAAGGAGAGACCCATGATGGGGAACGTCTTGCACTTCTTCCTGAGGGGCCTTCTTCTTCTTCTTCACTGGGACCCTTTCTTCTTCAACCTCTTCTTCAAAGAAGTTAGTGACATGGTCTGCCGCATCCTCTTCGTGCTCTTCTTCTTCTTGAACTTCTTCAACAGGCTTAACCTCAGGAACCCTTTTTCGCTTCTTCGCCTTGACCACCTTTCTCACCTTCTTCTTCTTCGGCTTCTCATTCTTCTTCGGGGACGGAGCAGGAACAAACTCTTCACCCCGATGAGGAAGAATCTTAGTGCCCATGACCCTGTCGAAGTCATCTTGAGAGATCCAATCCTTCGGGCCCTCATCAATCTTCTCAGACGAGTACCCATTCCCCTTTAGTTCCCTAGTGATCATTTCGGCCAGAGTCGGGTTGTCGACCTCTGCTTTGGACTAGGGGAATGTGGGCAAATCCTCACGAAGGTTGGGAGTTTTTGTCAGAGGCACAGGATCTCCGGCCAAACTATCGACCCTGTCCTTCTTAGCCTTGATGATCTTTATCCCATGTCTATTAACCTCTGAGATGATCTTCTTCAAGTCGGAGAACTTCTTGCCATTTCCTTTCCCGCTGCTTTTAGCGATAGAACCCTTTCATGTTCTAGTGCGAACCATTTTCACCGACACAATAGCAATTTGGCACTGAGGGAAACGAAGATGAACCAGAGGAAGAGAATTTGAAAAAGAACTGCTGACACAAGTGAGTTCAGTGAAAGTAATTATGGCAGTTAAGCAAATCGTGATCTTTCTCGGAAAATAAATCGTCACAAAGAGCTTAATACTGAAGCATTGGAACTCAGCGTTTCGAGATATCTATAAAACAAAATAACTACCCCGAATGGGCCTTTTAGTGATCAAGACACAGACCCAAGCATGCCTCAACCAGCCCATTAATTGCTACAAATCGGGAATGCAAACCCCCAATGCAGAGCGCAATTTTTTGAATTTAATAATATCCAGGGGTTTTGTAAGTATATCTGCCAACTGATTCTCGGTGCTGACGTGTTCCAAGGACATAATCTTATGATTCACAAAATCCCTGATGTAGTGGTGCCTAATCTCAATATGCTTGGTCTTGCTGTGTTGAACTGGATTTTTGGCTATATTGATAGCACTGGTGTTGTCACAGTACAACGTGATGAAATCATGTGGAACATCGTACTCTTCCAACACAGATTTGAGATAGACCAGTTCAGTACAAGCAGCACTAGCAGCGATGTACTCAGCTTCAGTCGTGGAGAGCGAGACACAATTCTGTTTCTTGCTGAACCAAGAGACCAAGTTGTTCCCAAGAAAGAAGCAACCTCCTGAGGTGATTTTTCTGTCATCAGGGTTGCCCCCCCCCCCCCCCCCCCCCCCCCAACCCAAAAAAAATCTGCATCGGAATAACCCACAAGACAAGAATTTGTGTCAAAGGAGTAGAGGATACCATAGTCAGTGGTGCCATGAATGTACTTGATAATCCTCTTGACATAGCTTAGGTGGATTGTAGTAGGTTGAGCCTGGAACCTTACACAAACACCCATTGCGTAAGAAATGTCCGGTCGGCTATCTGTCAAATACAAGAGACTCCTGATCATGCTCCTTTACAATTTGTATCAACCGGTTTAGCTCCATCTTCTTTAGAGAGCTTGACTATAGCAGAAGTTTGGGTCCTCTTAGGCTTTCCTGATTCAAGACCAAATTTCTTAACCAATTCCTTGGCATACTTCCATTGAGACAGAAAGATTCCTTCTTCAAACTGTTTGATCTGAAAACCCAAGAAGTAAGAGAGCTCTCCCACCATACTCATCTGAAACTCAGATTGCATGGGTATGACATTCTTTATAAGAGACAACAAAAGAGAATGTCATGTGATCGGACACCAGGACATATGGCGCACATCAGGACAAGGACAGCCGAAAAGCTGTTAGGAAGGCCACGTCGAATCCTGATCGTATAGCAACAATAATGTCATGTGCGATGCTAGAGACATCATCAAATACAATAGAGTTGCTTGAACCAAATGGCCAACTAAGTGTAACTACAACGTCCGAGATTGAGCCCAAGCATATTCAAGAACCTATAGAAGATAAATTATGGATCAAGACTATACAAGATGAACTTGTTCAGTTTGAGAAATGTAGTTTGGAATCTTGTACCAAGATCGGAATCTTTGAACATCATTGGTATAAAGTGGATATTTAAAAATTAGTTTGATGAGTTTGGTCATGTTACACGCAATAAATCCAGTTGCACTCAGGTTAAAGAAGTTGACTTTGATGAAACTTTCGCTCTAGTTGCTAGGTTGGAAACCATCAGACTGCTACTTGGAATTTCATGTAATCTCTACTTCAAACTCTATCAGATGGATGCGAAACGTGCCTTTCTCAATGGGTACTTAAATGAAGAGGTGTATGTTGAGCAACCAAAAAGGTTCGTGGATCCTGATTTCCCTAATCATGTGTATAAGCTGAGAAAAGCTCTTTATGGTCTCAAGTAAGCCCATCGTGCTTGGTATGAGAGACTCACTGAATTTCTTGTTTGGGACGGGTATGTTCGTGGAGGAGTTGACAAGACTCTGTTTGTCAAGAAGGAAGTAAGAAGTCTCATGATAGCTCAAATGTATGTTCCTGGCAGTTCTCTGATGGCTTGTTGAAATCTATGAACTGCCTTCTCGAATGAAGCAGTGAGTTCTTCATAAACACCATGACACATATGTTGTTGCAGTATGGCCTCATAACAACTCCTTGTACATCAAGAAAGTTCATTATCTGATCATAACTTCTCTCCGTAGTAAAGTGTTTTTCCTTAGCTGTGGAGAATGTGCTTTTCTAGTCTTCAGTGTTGAAATGTCTCATAATAGTGTTTGCACCAACATAACAAGATTCTAATCTGCACGCAGTGGAATCCACTTCGAACAACTCCACCACAATGGTATCCCAATCGAGCACCACCACCATATTAATGTCAGACCCCATGAGTTTGACCAACTCTTTGGCAATTTTTTCTCCCCCTCGATCATAGCCATGGTTGAAAAACAACAGCATCAATATGACCAAACCCTTCACATTCACAACACTGAATTCTCTTGGGTTTATCTCCCTTGTTGTTGTTGTTGTTTTCACCTGAGCGATTCTTCTTCTGAGAGCTCCATTCCCTTCTATTCAGGAAGCTTTGAAAGTATTATTGCCCTTGATCACCTTTTCTCTGATTTACTTTTCTCATTAACCGTCCGAAGTTCTTTCCAAGAAGGAAAAATTGTTCGTTGTAGTCCAGCTCCTCTCCGGGACTAGTTTCAGTCTTCAACGAGATTTCTTTAGTCTTATTATCTTACTTCTGTTCTTTCTCCTTGAGGTTCATCTCATAAGTTCTGAGAGATCCTAACATCTCATCAAGCTTCATCGTTGTTAGATCATGAGTTTCTACTATTGCAGTAACCTTCATAGAGAACCTTTTAGGAAGGGTTCTAAGCACTTTGCTTACCAACCTGTCATTATCAATTGTCTCTCCAAGAGAATAAGATTCATTGGAGATATCATAAATTCTAGCACTGTATTCTGCTATAGTGTCCTCATCTTTCATAGTGATATTCTCAAGCAGAGTAGTAAGTTGAAGAATGTGTTCTTCTCTAACCTTTTTGGTACCTTGGTGAGCAACAGTGAGAATGTCTGATGCCTCCTTAGCAATTCACAGTTAGAGATCACTTTGAAGAAATTTTCATCGACTGCAAAGAAAATAGCATTCATCACCTTTGAGTTCCCATTGGCGTCTTTGCGATGCACATATGTCCACTTGTCAAGAGGCAGATCAACAATTTCATTTTCAATTACGATGGTAGGGGGTTCCATCCATGTTCAATAGCCTGCCAGTCACTCTTATCAATGGTATTCAGAAACGCTTTCATCCTCGCTTTCCAATAGGCGTGATTGGTTCCATCCAATAAAGGAGAACGCCATATATTTTTTCATTCTTTCGTCTTCATCTTAACAAGCAACACACGTTAGTAATATGCTCTGATACCAATTAAACTTAACTAATTTTGTTAATATGGTTGTTCAAGTTTTAGGTTAATCAACTTGTAGAATAACTGATTATTTTTAGTAAATTAGACGCAATGCTATGGAGACATACAATCAAACGAAAATCAGTACATAACATAGACAAATTGGTAACCATGTTCGATATAACAACCTACTCAGGGGGACTACGACGTTCGGGTAAAAGTAGTCCACTATCTCAATCAACCACGATTATAGAAACAATAAGTTAGACAAAACTCCTCTTCGCTAATACCTCTCTTCAATGGTTATCTCCAGTAGGTATGGATCCAAGCCCGTCTTGAACTAGAGACTCATCTCTCTGTATTACCCTGATCGTTCACTGAAGATCAATAGCACACTTATGCGACACATGATCTCAAGCTTAGTATGATGATACAAAAGCTCTGAGTTAATCAATGCCTGTTGTCGATGAAGTTCTCTAGAAATAGATGACATGCAAAGAAAATACGGCTTCGTGAATAGCCAAAAGGTCAAAGAACCTTGTTAACCAAAGATACAAACCCTAGGTGCATTTATATATGGTTAGGTTCTGAATTCCTACGAGGGAACAAAATCAATCGAATCCCTAAAGATCCAAGATTATATCTACAAGCAAATCGGGTAACTAATCAATGTGGTAGTTACTTGATTTTCGCATAAGGAAAAAGACACAACTACCCTGACTGCCAGTTGCATAAGTTGCAAATAAACTATGTCATACAATATAATAACAAGTACTTTATTATTCATTTTCTCATGGGCCCATGCCATTGGTTGGCTCATTCAACCTAATTACCAAAGAATGTTGTGGATCTCCTATTTGTTTTGGGCTTGTGAAATTTGTTTGCCCAAATATCTCTACGGCGTCGTTTCTGAGCTTTACTCTTGTCAACTTGTAGGTGAAACGGTTGATTTGTCAAGAAATGTGATCGTAGTTTCTCTTTTGAATTCTCACAACACAAATGTCTCTAATTTTACGGAGAAAATCATGTGTCTTGCATCATGTGTATGCCTTTCTAAGTTTCTCATGTTTAATTCTCGATTCGCTTTAACAATGGTGGGAACAAGAAGTGACATTCAAACCTCTGCTACTGCAAAGAAAGTATCCATGAAGAAAAATGTCGAGAAGGAAATCATGGATTCCGAGATGAACAAACATGGAGTTCGTGTCAAAGGAATGACATGTAGAGAGAGTGCCGATGGTCAGGCCAGAGGTACTATCGCCAGAACGTCTTATCTCACCAAGTGTTAAATTCTTGCTCGGAAGTCTGTCAAAAAAGCTTCTCCTCAAGAAAAGTAGGTCTTGGAATTATAGATGTCATCGGGAAAGACTTTTCCAACGAGTCTTTAGAAGAAGAGTACGTGTCCTCTCCCTCTTCCGTTGAAGATGATGTTTCTACTACTCCTTCAAAGGATCACTCCATTGTGTCTTACCGAAGCTCCTCATGTTTTGGTTCAAGATATTTCAGATCATAATGCTTCTAGGGAGGATGTAGGTTTGGAGATGAATGTAGAAGATAGGGCTGATGATGATAACATAGTTCTGAAACCTAAGCCTAGGGTTAGTGAGTCAGAGGAGATTCTCAAGGACTCTAACAATTTAGAGCCTCTCTTGGATCCTACAGACCCTCCTTGAGCATATGTTATCGATGGTATTCTTGATTTGTCGCATGGTGTGGTGGATCATACCAATCAGTGTTCTGTTCAAACTTCTGGTGATAATGTCGAGAAGGATTCCCTTTTTTCTTCTAAGCATGTTTGCCTGGAAACAGAAATTGTGGCTGAAGCTACTAATGATCAGGTTCCTTATGAGTCTGTACTTGTTGTTGGAAATAAATTCTCTAAGAAGAGGAAGGAAGTTCTTGATGATGATGAGACTGTATTTTCTTTCTATCTGAAAAGAAGAAGAAGAAGAAGAAGAAGAAGAAGAAGAAGAAGAAGAAGAAGAAGAAGAAGAAGAAGAAAATTGCTGAGAAAGGAAAAAAATAGTTGAAAAGAAGAAAAAGAAAGTGAATGTTGGATTGAACAAGAAAAAGTACATGAAGAAGAAACCTGCTAGGAAAGTTGTTGAAGAAGATGTTGGTGAATCCTAGGAGACATTTGGGAGGGAGATGAAGAGGAGAAGTCCTCTAGGAAGCTTCCTAGAGCAGGGAAGCATTTTATTGCTGGGAAAAAGCTGCCGAAGGATATCCCTTCTGCTCCTCTGGACAATGTGTCATTCCATGTTGAAGAGAATGTTGTGAAATGGAAGTATGTTTACTATCGGATAATTGTTCCTGAATGAGAGCTTTTCGAGGAAGCTCATAATATCACTGAAGTCATATAGTTACTGGGAGATGCCCAATTATTGAAGACTGTTGTTAGGATTGGTCCTTACTATCCCAGACTAGTTAAGAAATTTGTTTGGCATCAAGACTTAACAAGGCTGACAGTCCTGACTACAGGAAAGTCTTTATGAGAGTTCACTGCTTCTCTATTTCTCCAAAAGTTATCAATGAGTACCTTGGTCAAGGAAGGATCATTACTGCCGACAAGTTGCCTTCTGTTCAGGCCATTGTGAATGAGTTGTCTGGTCATGATGACCATGTTTGACCTAAAAAGGGTTGGCTTCCGTCATCTTTTTTGAGTGCCAAGTACTCTATTGTCTTGAGAATTAGGAGAGCCAAGTAGACTCCCTATGCTCATGGCTGTGTTGTCACTCATGTTCTTGCTAGTATGTTGTATCAAATAGGTACTTGTTCCTCGTTTGATTTTGGAGAGTTTATTTTTAATAGATGGTCAAGCATGCAGAGTCCTATAATATGAAGCTTCATATTGGCTCACCTTCCTTGATCTCATGAATTATTCTCTCTCTAAATAAGGACATCATTCATGATCATGATCTAATTGGAGCCCCTCTCGAGCCGTTAAACTTCAATCACAAGCTCTTCACAAGGAAACATGCTCCTGACATTGTTCTGCCATCTAGAGCAACATTTGTCGGTTTTGCTGATTCTCTTGATGTGGGCCCTATATCTGGGTTTGTGTGCAGTGATATTTTGAAAGTACTTATTCAAGAGGTTGCTTCCCTCTAAGAGATCATTGACTCTTCCTCTTGTCGCAAGAGTGTGCTCGAAGGGCTAATCAAGACCATGTCTACTTCCATTTGAAAGAATAGTGCCTCTCCTTCACAGCATGTCCCTCCTGCTGTGTCTCATCATGCTACTCCCACTGAAGAAGAAGAAGAAGAAGAAGAAGATGAAGACGAGGAAGTTGAAGAAGAGGAAGATGATGAAGAGGACGGTGTAAGTGAAGGTGCTGAGGAAGAAGATTAAGAAGAAGTCGCTGATGAGGGTACTACTGGTTCTCATTCTTTGTAGTTTGTTTGTTTTTTTAACCTCCTGGATATTCTGATTGGTGTTAGTTTGATCAGGCTCGTTTCTGTTGTGGTTATTTTAGCCTTATTTTGTCTCTTGTGTTCCTGACTTCGTGTTATGATGATTATTTTGATTTTTGGTGTTTTTGCTCAAGTATTTCTTGGTTTTGCTATCATACTTGCCTCCCTCTGTTTAGGTTATCCTTGCCTTTAGCCCGTTTTTGAGCCAATCACTGAGAGAGATAGTTGAATTGAATTATGCTTTGAATTAGCTGGTACGCCTACTGGGTGTTGTCTATTATTGTTTCGATTGCATCTTGAATACTGCACTGGAAATGCTTCTCTTAAAAATAGCCAAATGGGGAGTTTGCTAATACGTTGTTTGTTAGCTAATTTTTTACTACAAGTTTATTTGGAAAGATGTAATGCATCATATTGCTCTTTGTTTTGAGACATCTTGTCCATGTTCGCTGATATGTATTTCTGGTAAGTTTCCCGTTCTGCCAGACTTTTTCGCTAAGGACTTTCTTTATTGGTTCTTTGCGCGTGTATGGGTAAGGAAACCCTAGATTGACTTCTAGAGATTCTTGCTATTGTAAAAGCCGTGCGCTCCTCCCTTAGTAGTTTTTACGCGTTCATCAATTCTTTTAGGGTTTCTAGATGTGCACGATCAGCGGACTAGAAAGCTTATTGTTTTGATCAATATGTTTTAATTTTCTAAACACATCTTCATATCTTTTGAGTTTTGGAGAATTGTTATGGGTGCTATAATTGATTAATTGCATGATTGCTTGTTCACGTGCGTTAAGATTGAAATCTACCAAACACACGGGAGAATGTTTGAGAGTGGGAGTTAGGAGAACTCAGATTCAGGGGGAGCCTGAGTTGAAATTCACGGTAAGTATTAGTTATTGGGCATTGAAACATGGATTGTTCATGCAAGTCCATCGTTATACTTGTACTACCTTTTCATATAGTGAAGTTCGTTTCCACTTGGGTGCACTGCCTTCCAGAGTAGGTGACGTTGCACTGAACTAGGTTACCATATCTTGTGTCATTTGTTTTACGCAATGTCTATTTATTCATCCGTATATTATCTTAGTTCAAGTTATCGCGCACATTGACTCTACATTGTGTGAGACATCTTGACACTATCTAAACAGAATTTCAATTATTATGCTGAAATTGAATTATTGAAGTGTGCATTGGCTCACTATTTTGAAATGAAACGCCTCTTCAGAGAAGGGCTATCTGTTATCTTACTCAAAGTATATAACTTATCTCTTTTAGTGTGCACATCTTCTTACTAATAACCACATCACTGATACGCCACTTGATACTAATGCTAGATACTTTTCATTTGATTGTGTTCATTTTTCACATCCTAGTCTATATCGTACGATTGTATGACGCTTGGTCTATCCCACTATTACTCGCCCATATATTACGCATTTTCTTCACGTTGTTAGTCAATTTTTCACTACCCCAACTATAGTTTATTGGGGTCACGTTCTTTGTATTCTCGGGTTCTTTCGAGGTACTCAGTTTCAGATCCTCTTGCTTTCCTCTATGGCATGCTTAGAGTTGCGTGATTATTCTGATGATGGGTTGGTGATCCTATGGATCGCAAGTCCAGCACTAGATTTTATATTTTACTACTCTATCATCATCTCGTGGAAGAGTAAAAAAAAATTGTTCTACAGAAGTTTGTATATTGCCATGGCCTCGACTACTATGAGATTGTTTTAGTTGCGCATGTTGCTTGCTGATAAGAGTGTTAGTCTTTCTTACCCCTACACACTTATACTTAGACAATCTGAATGCCATTCAAATCACGCACACTTTAAATTTTTGTAATCGAACCAAGCATATTGAGATTGATTGTCATGTCACTTGCCACCATCTTCAACTTGATACCATCACTCTGCCCTTTGTTCATTCTTTTCTATAGATTGTTTATTTGTTCACGAAGACTTATTCCAATTTGCACTTCTCTTTTTGTTTGGTAAACTCTCGATATTTATAGTTGCAGCATGGTGAGTTTGCAGGAGATATTAGCATGTTATTATTAATAATAATAATATTATTATTATTATTGTTATTATTATTATTATTATTATTATTATTATTATTATTATTAATATTATTATTATTATTATTATTATTATTATTATTATTATTATTATTATTATTATTATATAAGAGTAGACTACTAGTCTTTAATTATTTTTTTGTTTTCCCTAACTTATAAACTTTAAGACTAACGTTTATTGAGGAACTTCTCTAAAGTTAAAGTGCACAATAACTACATCTAATCTAACAAATGATATATATATATATATATATATATATATATATATATATATATATATATATATTTATATATAACACAAATTATATTTATATTGTGTGTGTGTGTCGGAGAGAGAGAGAGAGAGAACGCACTAATTTATTTGTATTCATACTTACAATACTCGTGATTGATTAGTGCGCAGTACATAAGTATGATTAATGTACATTAAAAAAAAAAAAAAAAAAAAAAAAACATGCTAGTCATCGTTGTAGCTCTCAAATACATGTTCCCTAAAAAAAAAAATCAACCAACCCTAGCCACTTAAATTTCTAAATACTTCGGTTACATTAATTTCAAAAAAAATTTACCAAAACCTATGACATCGCTATAGCTTTAGCGGCGCCTCTAAAGTTTGTCTGCCTAAAAAAAGGTCAAAGACAGATTGACTAAATAAATAATCTAAAGCTTTTTGGTCTTAAAACTAGGATATTAATTATTTGCACCAAAAGAAAAGATTATTAAATATAAGTAACACCCAGAAATTGGACACAACGTAATCATAGTGGCAGGCCATTGGAAAAGGCTAGCTATACACACGTAAATTACAATTGATCGCCGACACTACTATTTATATATCAACTTAATAGTGTCCTAATTATGACACAATTCAATGTCACGTATAAAATATAGGGAAAGCAAAGAGAGTGTGAGAGTTTTGAGTTGTTAGTGCCCACTAACTTTTTGTAGTGGTGCATTTTGCACATTAAATGGCTTTAGTTTCAAGAAACAACAATCTCCAAAGTAATTAACATTTTTAATCAACTCTTAAAAAAAACACTCTGGCATTAGTACTGTTTGAGCTCTTTGCATGTGAAAACATCATCACCACCATGGTAATACATGTTTTCTTAGCTTCTGGTTGCTTGATATAACTGTTGCATTGATAAACACTCTTTTCATTTCATCATTTTTTTTTTCGCTGATTGCTTCTAGGAGTTTGGGTGCTGAGCATGGGAAATGAAATGGGTAACAACAACGCAACTGGTTTGAAAGGTATGTCAAGACACTTGAAATAATCTTACTTTTATTTGTGGTAATATAATATTATTTTAAACTGTTTGAAATGGTGTAGAAGAAGAGAACTTGTCAACAGTTGAAGATCCGAAGCAATTGTTGTCAAAGGAAATTACTCCTCATAGTATTGAAGATGTTGGAAAAGAGACACTGAATTTGAAAGGTACATGAATATTTGTTATGCCTATTTACTTGCATTATTTGCATATATCTACTTTTCTTTCTTGCATTATTCGCATTATTATTATCTACTTATTTAACTACCTTTTTTTGTTCTTGCATATATTAGTGCTTACTTAGACAATCATGTTATTTTTGCTCCCATAGGCAAAGAAGAAAGTGGAGATTTTTCTCATCATGATTCTCAGCTAGTCGAAGATGAGAATCTTAGAGGCTTAAACATCAATGGGATTGTTCTGGGGTCGAATGACCAGCCTGAAGAACAGGCTCTTCTCATCAAGAAAGGTCAGTATTTTGTATAAGAGCATGTCTTTCAATAAAGTAATGGTGCAAAAATATAGCTAGTTGAATGATATGATTTTACATTTTAGAACAAATAGTAATGGTCATATTGTATATAACTATTTGACAGAAGAGGATGAGATGACAAACTCATTGTCAGCATCGTCATTGTCATCAACGTCATCAGATGATCAAGAAGCCGAGAAGCTTGCTGAATCAGAGAACAATCGGCGAGAACCACTGGCCACCGTTGGATCGTCCGGTGAGACCAAGCAAATCTCACCGTCGATTGGTCTCCCAGAGAGTCAGGTTTTGGAGGATCTGGAAGTGAGATCTGACACCGAAGCCATGGCGATAGAGACCAAAAAGCTTGCACAATCAGAGAATGATCAGCAAGAACCACTGGTTAAATCCTCCGGTGAGAACGAGCAAATATTGCCGTCGGTTTGTCTTCCAGAGACAGAGGTCTTGGAGGATCGAGAAGTGAGAGCTAACACCAAATTTGTGGCGTTAGAGGCCGAAAAGCTTGCTCAATCAGAGCATGATCAGCAAGAACCAACCACCGTTGGATTGTCTGATGAAACTGAGCAAATCTCGCTGTTTGATCTTCTGCCAGAGACCGAGTTCTTAGATAATCAAAAAGCAAGAGCTGGCACCATGGCTATAGCGGTCGAAAAGTTTGCTCAATCCGAGCATGGTCAGCAATATTCGGCCACCACTGGATTGTCCGACGAGACTGAGCAAATAATCTCGCTGTCGAATCTTCTGCCAGAGGCCAAGGTCTTGGAGAATTTTGAAGTCAGAGCTCACGCGAATGTCGTGGAAATAGCAGCTGAAAAGCTAGCTCAATCAGAGCATGATCAACCAGAACTGGCCGCCGTTGGATTGCCCAGTGAGACCGAGCATATCTCACCGTCGGATCTTCTGCCAGAGACCGAGGTCTTGAAGGATCAAGAAGCAAGAGCTGATGCCGTGGCGATATTGGCCGAAAAGCTCGCTCAATCAGAGCATGATCAGCAAGAACCGGCCACCGTTGGATTGTCTAGTGAGACTGAGCAAATTTCACCGTCGGATCTTCTGCCAGAGACCGAGGTCTTGGAGGATCGAGAAGTGAGAGCTGACACCGAAGCGATATCGGCCCAAAAGCTTGCTCTATCAGAGCATGATCAGCAAGAACCAGCCACCGTTAGATTGTCCGGAGTGACCAAGCAAATCCCACCGTCGGATCTTCTGCCAGAGATTGAGGTCTTGGAGGATCTGGAAATGAGAGTTGACACTGAAGTCGTGGCGATAGCAATATCCGAGAAGAAGAGAATCGACGAGTCGCTTGAAGAGCATCATAAGGAAGAGAGCGAGGAAGAGAAAGCACTCTGCAGACTTGAAATCTCGGTCTTTGGATCAAACGATGATCCGAGTGATTCAGGCGGGAAAAGTAATCGAGAGTCTTCAATGGAGGCGAGTTTGATCGGAGCCGAATCCTTGGAATCAGGAGAAGAAATCACATCACTGGCTAATTCACCAAACTCTCACCATTTTCACGCAAGCGAAGAGAAAGCCTCCGAGACTCCAGAGGAAACGAGAGTGATCAATAGAGAAATATCGGCGCTCGAAACTGAGGACTCGAAATCGCCCGAATCAGATCGTGAAACTGTGGAACAGGAAGACACGGTCAGTCTCGTGATTCCAGAGGTAACGACAGCGATCGGTTCATCGGAATCCGAAAGTGATGATGAGTCGAAATCGCTAGTATTCGAATGCGAAACTATGGTTGTGCCACAAAAAATCTGGCAGGACTTCAATGACAAAAACGCGGCGATTCTTATTACTCAGCTCGAAAGCCTTCCATCGGAGCCAAAGATCGCAGTCGATTACTGTTCGTCTGAGAAGAAAATGGTTGAAGTTGAGGCTGGTCAACCGTTGCCATCTTCACTGCAAAAGCCAAAGAAGAAAGAGGCGACTTTCGATTCGAATAGCCTGATCGAAGAGACTATAGTCTCCATGAACGATCTTGAATCCGACAAGGCCAAGCGATTCGTCGAAAAACCTGAATCGACACAACCGCCATTGGAGACCAAAGCTTGGTCGAGAGAGAGCACCGATTCAGATCGCGACAGCGTTCAATACGCACAGATGAGAAAGTCTCCGAGTTTTAGCATCGATCTTCAGGACGAAGCTAGGAACGAAGATTCAGACCAGACTCCATTGCTCTACCAGGACAAAGCCGAGATCCAAGTGGATGCTTTGACAGCGATCAATGGATACAGTGACGATCGTGACCGCAGAGCAATTCCTGTTGAAGACAAAATTGTGGCGTTGGAGAGAAGCGAAGAACAATCGCTGATCGTCGCAAAGAGAGAAGGGAATGAAGTTGCGAGTTCTTCCATTAAAGTGACGATTTCGTCTGTTTCTTCTTCGTCTGCGAAAAGCAAAGAGAAGAGAGCAAAGGTTAAATCTTCTCTCTTTGGAACTTGCCTGTGTTGCACCACTGTGATTAATTGATTTGCAATTTTTTTTTTTTTTAAATCTCTTTTCACTTGGTTTTTTCAAAAGAGTTTTTCAATTTACATATATTTTTTTTTTTTTTTGAATTAATTTACATATTTTTTTTAAAAAGGGAGTTTTGATGAAGAGCATTGGGTGAGTGTAAGTGTGTAACTATAAAAACTATATGGCTTATCATTGTTTGTTTCTTATTCTTATTTGTCATCAAATATCAAAGGCTGGTGTTGTAACTTGTAACACTTTCTAGTTTTATTTATTTATTTGACTTGAGAGGATTTGTAAGGTTTAGAAGGTATTTGACAATTTGTGTTTATGAGTAGCTTTCGCTACCTACGATTGTAATACTCATTTGTTCAATTTATTCAAGCAAAATTGAAATTGGTGAAGGATTTCATTTAAAGAAACCAAATTGTTTTCGAATTTCAAACTAGACTTCATAGACAATTACTTTGGAGCTTTATTTGGACATGAATAATATTCGATTTCATTTTTATTACTCAAGAATATAAAAATATATATATATATATATATATATGTGTGTGTGTGTATATATATATGTATATATATTAATCAAAATTAATAGTGTTTTATGGCAACAGTAATGTATTTTATGACAAATTTCGTCATAAGAAATATTAGTTGGAAAATAAAAACAATTTTTTTTAATATTAAAGCTATAAAAAGGGTTTCAAACGTTGTTTTCTATGTGGGCTCTTGATTTATAAAAATTTTGCTGATCGATTAAGTTAGATACAAAACACTTTTTGTTGTGTCATAAACTAGATTTCTGACTGTATAATTACTTTATGATGTTTTGAGTTGGAGATACTCTAAAAACTTTCCTAAATATCGATGTTTAAATTAAAATCGATATTAAAAATTAATCTTGAATAAAACGGTAAAAAAAATGCAACGGTAAACAGTAAAAAAAAAAATAGGTATCAAGAAGAATAAGCTAAATAAAACTGCATATAATAAGAATTAAAAAGTTATGCTCATGATTTAGGGATTAGATTTTGAAAAATCGATATGTCAAATAACTTCTTTAAATTAAGTATATGCTTGTACATGATTAATAATTAAGCACTAGTAGAAGCCAACCCTTCAGATAAGCCCAAAAGTAAAAGAGCTATGGCCCAAGGTAAGTGAGCATTTGGAAGTTAATCAAAAACGGAAAACTTTATTTTTTTCAATCTAATAGTATTTTATAGGAAAATAGCCACAAGTAGTAGCAATTTTGATATTTTAGATCAAAATAAACCAAATAATGTTTTTGGACACTTCTACTAGTAAATATGTAGACATGAAAATATATGTCATAAACTGTAGACTTATAAATTTACAAATAACAACAATTGTATATATATAGTTCTATAATTACTAGTAGAAGTGTCAATTTTCCTATTTCATAACAGAGATGGTAATAAATTATAATTTATATTTTACAATGATCTTTGTCATAGAAACGGAGAGAAGTCATTCCTCTAAAATATTTGACCAAATTTCATTTAATTAAAAAAATAGTCCACCAGAGTTGACAATACACCACTAATCCAAAAATCCTCCTTATATATATATTTATATATATATATATATATATATATATATATATATATATATAACTGCAAAAATAAAAATCACGAGCTCTATCATTACCCTAACCTCACGATTACTAAAATTCCACAAGCTCTTAAACCTTTCTTCCTCCATCATTTGTTCTCCAATGTTGACACTTTACCGATGATGCCTCTTCTTCTATGTCTCTTCCTAATTACAGCTTGTTCAATGTCGTCTCTTCTTTGAATCTGTATAAGGCTTGATGTGGCCTCTTCTCCGACACAGCCACTACTATGTCGTCTCTTCTCCGTCTCCGTATAATCTATGATGTCACCACTTCCGACGATACCTCTTATATGCTGTCTCTTCTCCGACTACTCATAATATCTAGAGCCCCCTCTTCTCCGCTATCAAGCCTGGTACATATTGTTTTCAGTGAAATTGACACATCTATTAGTCTTTGATAACTCAATTCTCATTTTCAACCAAAACACCAATTTGGACAATTCTATTAGTAAAAAGATGAAAGGGAATATTTTGTGTCCATTTTTACCCTCTTTTTTTCTTTTACTTTTTTTCAATTTTTTTTTTCTTAGACTCTCGTATATGTCAAGAAATCTGGGTTTGTTTAACGATTTGTCGACATATATATGTCAACAAATGACAGTATTGGAAAGTTTGTTGATTTGTTGACATACATCTAATCAAAAAGTAAATTCGTACATGTTCACTACAATATTTTTCTTCAAACAAAAACATATGAAAGTCTGTTTAGTCACGAAGACAAGATGTCGAACACAACGTATTGACAATGTGTCCGACAACTTGCTTAAAAGCAGATAATGGATAATTAAGAATAAATACGATAAAGAAAAGACACACAATATGGTTACTCAGTTCGGTGCAACGTCATCTACGTCTGGGGGCTCTCAGTCAGTGGAAAAGATTTCATTATATAGTAGTCAATAGTACAAGCAAGGTCTTATATGATTACATCAACAAATCAAAGTCCTAGAAACTATTACCACGAGTGAATACCAAGATCGGACTCCCCTTGAATTTGAGACCCCTCTCAATTCCATTCTTCGAGCACTCGCATATGCTCGGTCGACTTCAGTCTTCAACGCACGTGAAACTTCAATCACATAAACACATAACTCAAATCTCACAAACACTCAGTCTTCTGGAATAGTGTTTGAGGAATTACACCGCTCTTATCAATACACAAAGTCTCCCAGTCCACCAGTCGTGCACGTCTAGGAACCCTAAATATTTTGATAAAGCGTCGAGGCTGTTAAGGGTGGAGTACTCAGCTTTTATAGCAGTCATACAACTCTGGAAGTGAATCTAGGGTTTCCTTACCCATACTCGCAAGAATATTACACAATAAAATCACCAGCGAGGCAATCTGGCAAAACCGAAAACTTGCCAAAATAACAGTCTGCGCACAATAGGAAGGATGTCTTAACAGAATCTGAAACATGATGACCGACATCTTTCCTCACAACTTGCGCTAAAAAATAAAGCCAACTTATGACGTAACAACAACATACATCAATGTAACCAAATAAGTTATCATACAAAAAGAAACTAATCCATTTACTTTCAATCAAAAGCCAGCTTATAATTTGTTTGAACATATATCTATTGAATCATTTTTCTTTCATGTTGGTAAGAATGTTAAAACAATCATGAGGCTAAACAACTGAGAAAACCCCTAATATTTGAGAAACCAAGGAACATTCAAGCAAACAGATCTCAATGAATAAAAAATCAAATGGTTCAATCATTTCATCAAACACCTAATAAGCAATTACTTTAATTTTTCACTAATAAAATGAGCATGGAAAATCAAAATCCAACGGATTCCAATGTGCGTAAAATTTCATTTTTACTATCTCGTACATGCATGCTTTCTTTGTCTGTCTTAGCTCTCAACTCGTCACTAGTTGTATTTTTCTTCTTCTTCAAATTTTCTAAACACATCCAAAAACTCATGAAAAAAAATACATAAAGGATCTACTTCTCCAGGAATCCGCCATAGTTAGACAAATCGTGGAGGACCTCATCGGGGCAGCCGACGCAGACTACGAGGTCGGAGCCTCGTGCCAGAGGCAGATTCAGAGAACGGCGACAGAGTTAATGAGGAACACGGCGGAGCTCTTCTTCCTGTCGTCGTCCATTTTGTCGTCTTCTCCTTCGTCGATGTCGGAAAGTTCAGCGACAATGCTCTTCCCATCGTTTCGCCAGTGTAAGAATTAATAGTCTCTAATCCGAACATATATGATTAGAAACATGAACCCAAAAGCGGAAGCGAAATGGATCAAGCGTTTACCTCCGGCCATTGTTATCGGAATATCGTCGGAGCTTTAACGGTGACTCGGAACGTCGGCGGCGGCGTCCCAATGAACACGAAAAATGAAGTTTTGCTCTTCTAAACCTTGATAATCTCGAACTAGATGGTGTATATTCTCTATATGAGATTATTGGCTTAGGGACCAAAACTAACTCTCTCAATTTATAACCATTCTCTTTCCATCAAAGAGAAACGGAAATGAGAGCTATTATGGCATTGATTTGTGGCTGGAATAATGGGATTTAATATGCCATAAATATGAGATTTGTCATAACATGTATTTGCTTGATATAATAGATCAAATATACGGTACTTAATATATATCTGATATGCAAATAAATGTTATGAAATCCTACATTCTCCCACTTGGTCTATTAAAATCCAATATATGTCACAAGAAATTTAATATATGAATCATGGCGATAGGTCCTCTATAAATGAGTATTATCTTCCATGTATCACATATATTATTTTTCCAATAATACCCATCACACATAATGAATAAACCAGATGTTTATTCTAGGTCCGAACATAAGAAAATATTTCTCAAATCAATAAAAATGTATGTGCACAAACCATATGAGAAATATCGAACTGAATACGAGTTTCATAAATAGAAATGTAGCGTACAATGAAAAATTACATCATGGAACCAAGTCTCATGCTTTCCACATGATCCTTAAATTTCTTTGGTGGCATGCCTTTAGTCAAAGGATCGGCAATCATCAACTCGGTGCTAATGTCTTGGATGACCAGTTTATCATCTTTAACACGTTCTCTTATGGCTAGATATTTGATGTCGATATGCTTACTTCGAATTTCACTTTGGTTATTCTTAGCCATAAAGACAGCATCCGCGTTGTCACAGTACATCTTAATAGGCCTAGAAATAGAGTCTACAACTCTAAGCCCAGATATGAAACTCTTCAACCAAACACCATGCGATATAGCTTCAAAACACGATACAAACTCAGCCTCCATAGTGGAAGTAGCAATCAATGTCTGCTTTGTGCTTCTCCAAGACACGGCTCCACCAGCTAGCATAAAAACATATCCTGAAGTGGATTTTCTTGAATCAATGCAGCCAGCGTAGTCAGCATCAGAGTAGCCAACCACTTCCAATTCATCGGTCCGTCTGAACATAAGCATGTAATCCTTTGTTCCTTGAAGGTATCTCATAACCTTCTTTGCAGCTTTCCAATGGTCAAGACTTGGGTTACTCTGATATCTACCCAATACTCCAACAGCATATGCAATGTCAGGTCTGGTACAAACCTGAGCATACATAAGGCTTCCTACAGCGGAAGTGTATGGAATATTCTTCATTTGTTCCCTCTCAAGGTCATTTTTCGGACATTGGTCCAAACTGAATTTATCACCCTTCACAATGGGTGCTACACTTGGTGAACAATCTTTCATCCGAAATCTCTCAAGAACTTTATTGATATAGGTCTCTTGAGACAAACCCAAAATTCCTCGTGATCTTTCCCTATGGATCTTAATGCCAATAACATAAGATGCATCACCCATATCTTTCATATCAAAGTTCTTTGAAAGAAATTGTTTCACCTCATGCAACATTCCATTATCGTTAGTCGCTAGCAGAATATCATCCACATATAAAACAAGAAAACATATCTTACTCCCACTAACCTTTTGGTATATACATTGATCCATGACGTTCTCTTCAAAGCCAAATGAAGTGATGACATCATGAAACTTTAAGTACCGTACCATTGGCGGGAGGCTTGTTTCAAACCGTATGGATTTATTAAGCTTGCAGACTAAATGTTCACCATCACTAGAAGAGAATCCTTCAGGTTGTTTCATGTAAACCTCTTCCTCTAGATCTCCGTTAAGAAATGCTGTTTTCACATCCATTTGATGTAACTCAAAATCAAAATGGGCTACTAATGCCATAATTGTGCGAAAGGAATCTTTCTTTGAAACAGGAGAAAATGTATCCGTGTAATCGATTCATTCTCTTTTAGTAAACTCTTTGGCTACAAGTCTTGCCTTATGTCTTTCGGTGTTGCTAACAATACGCTATGAGTTTGTTGTGAACTTTCTTATTAAAGTTAATTATTTAGCTAAATTTAGTAGGTGTATAAGTTAATTAATTTACAACTATAACTATTAGGTTACCTATTATTATGCCATGCATTAGTTGATATTAAATTGTACAAAATGTCCATTTCAAACTTATTGATTAGCAAAATAGTCAAGGTTTCAACTTTTCAGCAAAGTAACCAAATTTACATTTTCAAAATTTTTTTGGACAGCCAAGATTAAATTAAATTTTTTTTACGATTATTATAAGCAATTTATCACTTTCAAAAAAATTAATCTTGGGTTAAAATTTTTTTTTTGAAACCAACTTGTTGCACATTTAGGCTATTTCACTCAATTAAGATAAACCTTGTCTATTTTGCAAATTCATAAATTTAAATTGACTATTTAGCTACATGTATGTATCTTATGAATGAGGTCAATCCATTTTAAAAAGGTCGTTTGTGAATTAAGTTGGATTAATAAAAGAGTGTGAGGGTCGCTTTATAGAAAATGGAGGCAAGCTAAAACGTTTTTGAAATATATAATGTTCGCAGTTGAATTCGTAGTAAAATGGATGTTCGGGATGTGATGAGTCGACATCGAGGTGCCAAACGACCCCGTCTGTTAATCTCACGCCCAAGACTCTTTGATATTATTGAGACTTCAATGAGATCCGGGACATTCAAATCATTTGAGACAAACTCAAAGAATCTCAACATATCTTGAAGTCTTAATTTAGCCTTATATTTTTTTTTTCTCGGGTAATTCTTGCCGATCCGAGAAATGACTATGTGCAACATATTTAATACTCATTTTCCACTATAAGTATTTAAAACTTCCACTTAAAGTTTAAATTTACGAGGAGAAGGTGAACAAAAGATTGTTACCTTTGATTTTGTTTGTTACAACTAATATTAATAAAAATGGTACGCGCATTGTTTTAAAAAAAAAACCCAGAGAATATTATTTAACCATATAAACAATTTTCAATCTTTTATCATGTAATAAAAATCTATGAAATTAACACATATTAAAATCTGAGATTAAAAAAGATGACCACACTTTAACGACATGTTTATCACATATGATATCGTCTAGCGTTAAATTTGTAGCCCTAAATAATGAGATATTTTATGTAAAACATATATATATATATATATATATATATATATATATTCAGATATATTATCAAATTATTCCAGTTCTTCAAACTGATGACTAATTTCCAATAATCAATAGCTTCTAATTTACAAAGAGAAAAAACAGGCTTTAGAATTTAGAAGCGACACACCGCTTCTAGAGTCAATTATAAAGCCTCTTCCAACTCGAGGGAAACTAAGATTCAGAAGGGGCATGTCGCTTCTAAAATGTTCTCGCCAATTTGCGAGAGACTTTTTATAAGCGACGTGTCGCTTCTAAAATAATTCTTACCATGTAGCGACGAGGGTCGGGTGATGCAAATACAAAGAGAGATTAAATAATGGAGAGAGAGAGGGGGGGTCGGAGTGAGATAGATGAGGGTTAGAGAAAGTGATAGAGAAGGGGAGAGAGAGAAAGAGGGGTCGAATAGAGAGAGAGAGAGAGGATCGAAGAGAGAGCAGTTAAAGTGAGATATGGGATCAGAGAGAGAGAAAGAAGGGGGGTCGGAGTGAGATAGATGAGTGTTAGAGAGAGTGATAGAGAAGGTGATAGAGAGAAAGAGAGGTCGAATAGAGAGATAATGGTGGTCGGATCAGATGGTGGAGGAGGGGATTGGAGAGAGAGAGAGAGAGAAGGGGAATCTAAGAGAGAGCAAATAAAGTGAGATATGGGATCGGAGAGAGAGAGAGAGGCAGTTAAAGTTACCTTAAAGCTGGGTCGGACTCGCAATGTCGGACGTGCAGCGTGGTCTCTCTCCCTTATTTAAACAACTAAAGAGAAAATATTGGTAAATACCAATTTGAAATTTTCGAACTTGATGGCACACGGCCAAGGTGATTTGGGCAACTCCCTAGTGCCAAAACCCTAATTCGACTTTTCCATGTGTGCAAGACCCAATTGCTTAAAACCCAATTAATCATTTATTTACTTGGTCCAACAATAAACAAATAATTAATAATTGTTTATTTACTTGATCAAACAATAAATAAACAATTCTACCATAAATATTTATTTAATTCTGCGAATACCCGTTTTCCATAATTAATGCTGTCAATCATAATTACAGCAAGTGAGATGAATAATGATAAACATTATTATACGAACGTTCTTATCCGCCTTTATCAGAGCCGAATCGGGGACTATGGACCTAGTAATAGAAGCTTAAAAAATCCGATGAAAAAGACGAAATAGTCATTTCCCTTTTTCATCGATTCGTCTAATCTTGGTCAAAACTCCACTTTGTAAGCCAAGACTGAACTCTCCTTTATACTAGAATTATATTTACTCATCGTGACGAGTGTCCACTGATATAGTCAGTTCGTGATCAAGATCCTCCTGGTTCAACCCGTATCGAGAGAAGTCAATTTATTCTGTTATACTTCCCTTGATACATATCAGCCCTAAGCATTGTTGCTTCCCTAGCGAAAGATTCTTTTGAACGTTACTTACTTCGAAAATGCGCGCAATCTATCAGTTCTGGAATCAACCCTTAGGTGAGAGAACATTAACCTTTTTTCAGGAAGGCTGGATTCCGTATATGTAAATCATTTCCCACTCGAATTATGCTCTAAGAAGACTCCCAAGACATAAGCTGTGATTAGCATGAATAGCCTTTTAGCGAATGAGTCAAAGAGCTCAGTAACATAACCCAGTGTCCATGATCACTTCAGGATTTAAAGCCCTCAAATTTTTCCTGACCAAGTCTCCATCCGTCATAGGTTTCCCAAGAGAGTAGGACTCATTAGCAAGATCCCGAATACGCACGTTGGAGTTGGAAACAGATTCATCTTCAAACATGGTGAGAGCTTCAAAGTTCGTGGTAATATATTGAAGTTTTTGCTCGCGCACTTTAGTGGTCCTCTCATAGGCCACAACAAGGATCTCACATGCTTCTTTGGCGCTCGTGCTGGTATTTATAAGCCTGAATTTTTTTTGTCAACCCCATTAAAAATAGCATTGAGAGCACGAGAGTTACGTAATGCTGCTTCATCCTCTGTAGGACTCTAGTCCTTCTCAGGTTTGAGACCGGTTTCTACCCCTTTATCATCAACAGTTACAGGAGCTTCTCAACCGTGAATTACAGCCTTCCAAGTCTTGTTGTCGAGGGACTTCATAAAGGCGCTCATGCAAGCTTTCCAATAACCATAGTTGGTTCCATCGAGAACTGGATGGCGATTAATGGATCCTCATTCTCTGGAACTATCCATCACATGCCCAAACAGAATAAAATAACCAGCAAATAACCATAAGATCTGGGTGCCTCCTCTGATACCAATTGAAATTTTGTTTAGAGCGAAATGAAATATGTCGTACACATTGTAGCAGCAATATGTCCGACAACTTGCTTTAAGACAGATAATGGATAATCAACAAAACAGTGCGTAAAAGTAAAGACACACAATATGGTTACCCAGTTCGGTGCAACGTCACCTACGTCTCGGGGCTCAGAGCCAGTGGAAAGGATTTCACTATAAAGTAGTCAGTAGTATAAACAATGGACTTACATGAACGACACCGGAATCAATGCCCTAGAAACTATTACTACAAGTGATTATCCTGTTGTCAATGGTGCCCACAGGAAGAGTTGTAATCTTTATATTCTACATTTGATGTAATAAAGTCTCATGAAGACTCTTGCTTGTAATTGCTTATTCATTAATAAAAAGTTGAAACGTTCATTCAATCTTCCTTGTCTGAAGCTTTATGATAAAACATTAGTCTTTAGTCCATAAACAACTTACGAAGAGACAAATGTAGATTTGCATGAACAAACTCTTCGTAGTTTGCTTAAAACGATATATTCGCAATCTAAGGGTCAAAGGACTATTGACCTCAGTATGATTGTTAGAAGAATCTATGATGTCTGGTTATGAGGCATTGAGAGTTGGAGACTCTATAGTTCTTCTAGGTATCTTCCGAAGGTACTGAATTGACCAGTGCACTTCTAGAGACAAGATAAGAACAAACCATTTAACCTCTTATGTCTCGAAGTCACTATGTATGAATTGCATCGTGCACTACAAAAAATACAGTTTTTCGGTGCGGATGACTTTTGGGTGCGACTTTTCGCACCTAAAAGTCGCACCAAAATTACTTTCGGGTGCGACTTTTCGCACCCAAATATCACTAAAGTCGCACAAAAAATTTCGCTGATTTTTTTAAATTTGGGTGAGAAAAATCGCACCCAAAAGTTTATCATACCTTTGGGTGCGACAAAGTCGCACCCAAAAGTCCAAAACATACCTTTGGGTGCGACAAAGTCGCACCCAAAAGTCCAAAACATTTGGTCCAAAAATTCAGCGGGATTTTGTTCCCTCTTATTTGTTTGTTTATTTTTAGGGATTCCCTCTTATTTTTTTTCACCAAAGAATCGGGAAAGGAAAAAAGAAAGAAGAAAAGAAAAGAAGAGAGAAAGGGAAAGAGAGAGACCGAGAGAATGAGAGAGAGAGAGAGAGAGCCGAGAAGAGTATCGGCCGATGGAGACCGAGAGACCGAGAGAGAGGAAGAGAGCGAGGGAGTGAGCCGGCGGAGGAAGAGCGAGGCCGACAGCCACCGAGACCGGGCCACTGGACGCGCGCGCAGGCTGAGAAGAAGCGAGCGCCGCCGCGAGCCGCTGAGCGCGCCGCCCACGAGGAGACGCCGGAGAGCGAGAGAAGTAACGTCCGGGAGTTGATTGGAGTTTATTTATGAAAATTTGTTTCTCGGTGGAGTATCCCGGTGGAACTTTCTGGAAGATCGACGAAAACCGCGTTTCTCTACATCGATCTCACGGCACTCCGGTCTCTGGACTCTCTTACGCATTTGGTACTCTCTCTCTCTCTCTCTCTATCTATCTATCTATCTCTATCTTTATTTATGTCGCCTTTCTGATTTCATTTCAACTGATTTTGTGATTTGATTTGAAGACCATGTTTTCGACGATACTTGCTCAAATTCTATGGTGTATGAGGTTCTCATCAAGGATATTATCAAAGCTGCTCTTCAAGGTTTCAATGGTTAGTGTTCGCTCTATATTTTATTTGTTAAAATGGATTCGATACTGATTTACAGCAATGATTATATACTTTCAATGTTCTCAGCTTAGAGAGTTCATTAAACAGCTTTTTTTTTCAAGTTTATTTACATTTAGTAGATCAGATAGTAAGAATCTTTTTTTGTGTATAAAATTAAAGCTTTTTGTAGTATCTAGGAAAATTGAATTTTCGTTTGCATATTTTAGCAATAAAGCTTAAATTGGTTTGATTGAATTGTAATTGATATGGCACGTTTCAACAATGTCACTGAATTATGAGACGACGAAGCCTCTGTTTTTTTTTATTTTTTTGTAGGAACTGCGTTTGCCTACGGACAGACGAGCAGTGGAAAGACTTTCACCATGAACGGTTCAGACAGAGACCCAGGAATAATCCACCGGGCAGTTGAAGAAATATTTGCGAAAATCCATTGAGTTTCTTTCTTCTCTCTTTTGTAGCGTGGTGTTTTTGTTGCTGGGATAAGAAAAGAAGTTGTCAACAATGCCGAACAAGTGTTAAAGCTGCTTGAATCAGGAGAAGGTGTGTAGAGTGAAATTGTTGCTGAACCAAGCTGTTTTACATGTGATCTGGTACGATAATGATTTAATTATGTTTCTTCTTGTATCCACTTCTTGCAGCTAATAGGCACTTTGGCGAAACAAACATGAATATCCGAAGTAGCAGATCCCACACAATATTTAGAATGGTTTGTCCTCAATAGATTTCCTATTTATATGGGTAATGAAATTTGTTTATCCTTGTTAAGAAATTGATTTTTGGTAACATCCACGTGAAGGTAATAGAAAGCAAGGGGAAGGACGCCGACTCTTCTGATGATGAGTTAAGTTCCGATGCAATTCGTGTGTCAGTCTTGGTAGGGTTGAATATTTTGCATTGTCCAATTTTGTTCATTACCAATTTTTTTTTTAAGTTCAGTTTGCATAATTGATGCTGTTCTTCTATAAGTTATTTCCACTGCGTCAAATGTAGAATTTGGTCGATTTGGCTAGGTCTGAGAGAATCGCTAAAACTGGTGCCGGTGGAGTACGTTTGAAGGAGGGAAAACACATTAACAAGAGCTTAATGGTTCTTGGCAATGTGATTAACAAACTTAGTGACGGTCAAAAGACTAGGTATTTTCTTAGCCTTACAAGTAGTCATTTTCCTTAAAACAAGTTACTATGTTTAAACAAATATAACAATCACTACTAATACAGGGGACATATACCTTACCGAGACAGTAAACTTACACGCATACTACAACCTGCCCTTCACGAGCTTTTGATAAGTTCTTTTATGGATTCCGAGTCATTGTGTTGCTCCTTCGTTTCTTTCTCACATGGTTTGTGTTTATTTTCCTCAGGTCATTGAGCTTCCGATCAAGCATCCCGAATTGTTTGAGAGCCTTGGAATAGCTCAACCAAAGGTAATAACAACCAAAGGAATTTAATTGGCTACCTCATTCATGATCAATTTTGTCGTTAGCTTTAACTATTATATTTCTGTGTGATAGGGAGTTTTGATGTATGGTCCACCTGGGACTGGGAAAACACTTCTGGCTAGAGCTGTGGCTCATCACACTGATTGTACTTTCATTAGGGTGTCCGGTTCTGAGTTGGTCCAAAAGTACATCGGAGAAGGTTCTAGAATGGTCAGAGAGCTTTTCGTCATGGCGAGGTTGGTTTGGTCTTTACCTTTGTTCATCATGTTCAGTATCTTCTTTCCCTCTTCTACACCGTGTCAATTGTACTCTATTTTGACCACTCTGTTTGCCTCATTTGGTCAAGCTGGTTTCCATAGTGTGATAAGATTGCTGTATTTTCATTTAACAGAGAAATATTGAGTTGAAATTCATCAGCCAAGGTTCTCACATACACTCATACTGTTCTGTTTCAGAGAGCACGCTCCATCTATCATCTTCATGGATGAAATCGATAGTATTGGATCTGCGAGAATGGAATCAGGCAGTGGCAACGGAGACAGCGAGGTTCAGAGGACTATGCTGGAGCTTCTTAACCAGTTGGATGGATTTGAAGCATCAAACAAGATCAAGGTATATTCTATGTAGCTGTAGAGAAGATATGAACTTGCATTATCTGGTTTTATTTATTCATTTAAAATTATCCTCAGATCAAGACGAGGAAGGCGGTTGCGGAGGCGTTGGGGGAGCTGGGTGCGAGCCAGGGGTTGGGGCATTTCAGGGCCGAGTGTGTGCGGTCGCTGGAGTGTTGTCGTTTCGACAAAGTCAAACCCGTCCGCGACTCCGTCTCCAACGCCCTCTGCTGCTGGACCGCCCTCCCCCAAACCCCTTCCGAATCCGCTTCTTCCCACAGACATGCTTCTCCGGCGACGTCACCACCAAGACCCATGTTCCTTTCTCCCTCGCCAACATTGTTTTGTTTTTGTTTTTTTTCAAGTTCATCCATTCAATGTTTAGTGGTCACAATGTGCATTGAAATATTGGTAATATGTTTTCCTTTTACTTGAAATGGTTATTGAACTTGACGTGTTGAAACATTCAGGACCACTTTCCAAATCCTAAATCTTTACTTGAAATGCTTTGTATTTTTATAAATATATTAAGAATCGAAGTCACTTTTAAATCAGGTGACAACTAAAGCACTGCAAATAATTAGGTTTTTTTAAGATTTAAAGTCACTTTATGATAGAGCGACATCTTAAGCACTATTTCTTTTAACCCACAAATGACTATCGGGTGCGACAAAGTCGCACCCAATGCTCTTTTACCGCATTTTTCATGGATTTTGGTGACTTTTTAGGTGCGACTTTAGGTGCGGAAAGTCGCACCTAAATGTCGCACCCGAAAGTCAAGACTTTTGGGTGCGACTTTTCGCACCCAAGATTTTTAGGTGCGGACTTTCGGGTGCGGAAAAGTCGCACCCAAAGTCGCACCTAAAGATATCTTTGGGTGCGAAAATTGATTTTTGGGTGCGAAAAAAGTCGCACCCAAAGGTCTTTTTTGTACTAGTGGTGCTTACCTTAATCCTGAAATGAGACATGTCATTTCACACCTTAGTATTCTCATTTGAGAAAGTCAGAGTTCGAACTCACTATGTGATTCCGAACAGGGCCTATTGGTGAAGTACTAAGTTATGAGAATGTCATGAGTAACTTTGTGAAGTTCTCATAGATATGGAATTCATGTACAAGATTGCTGAAATGCAATGTATATCACCTCATGCTTTGTTCCTTGGAGTGTGAATAAATGAACTGGCCAGTGTCCAAATTGAGTCTTGACTCTTTTGGATGAAACAATGTGACTTGTTAGCTCCTCGTCAATACATTGTTTCTAACTTATTCACAAGCGACAAAGGAGTTGAGGAAATAACAGCTAGAAGGGTAAAATGGTAATTTTGTAAATCCCGACTAGCTGATGATATTCATGAAGGGTAAACACAGATAATATTCAGTGGATCCGCTCATCATAATTAGGTTGAATTCTTGAGTAGAAAATAAATTCATTTGAACCGAGAGATTTTCAGTGTCAACTCTTTAGTGGAGTCAGTTGGCATTAAGCTAAACTTGGAAAAGGTTTGTGAACTTTTGAGTCCAAGTGTTTAGCTCAAGCTTTGTTCATTTGGGTCCATGAGGTCAATGTCACGAATCACATCGATTAGGAATAGTTAAACTGGAAGCTAAGTCAAAACAATAACGAAAATTGTCGAGAAGGTAATTTTGTCTTTTTGGACATGTCATGAAATGAATGTCAATAAATTTTTTGACAATGTGATATGATGACATATTATATCACACGGCCATAACATGTTTATTGGGCCTTGTGAATTAATTTCATTTCATAGAATTTTACTAGAAAATTCTTAATGGGCTTTTCTTATGTTGTCATGAACAATTAAAAGAAAACCTAGAAAGCCTTTCTAGAAGGCTTTTGGCCGTCCAACCCAAGTGAATGGGAGACCAAATTTCGTGCAGCCCTTAGTGTGAAAGAGAGTTTATTTTGTGCATTAATGTATGAAGATACTTGCCAAAAGAAAAAGAGGAAACAAATTTCCTCTAGGAGAGTATGACATGGGCGGCCAAGGCAAGCAAAATAGGAAACAAATTTGCTTCTAGATGGCAAGGCTTACACGCCCAAAATGAGAAAAGGAAATAAGGATTATTTCCTCATGAATATGTGATATTCTAAAGAAGAGGAAATTACCTTATTGAAGGTAAAGACTCTCCTATAAATAGGAGCCTTATTCTTCTCAATTCATTCATTCCACATAAGTTAGAGATTGAGAGTCTCTCTCTCTAGAACTTGTGGCCGCCCCTCTCCTCTCTCTCTCTAGTCAATTTCGTTTTATTGTTTTGGCACCTAGGTCCTCATTTGACCTAGAGTTTAGCTCTGCGACTTCAAGACTCGTTCTTAAGTCGTAGTGTTTAAAAGTGTCCACTCACTGATTCCTTTATTTCGAGTGATTTAGTGATAGAAACTTTCGTGGTTGCTCGAGGTGCCGAGGAAAGAAATTGAGACGTGATGCGAGGGGAGACGAGCGTTGCAAACTTTTCAAAAGCTTCTCAAAGTTCAAGCTTCAAGAAAGGTTAGTAAACTTCTTAGCTCATAATAGTTTTTATTTATATGTACTTGCTCTTTGTCTATGTTAGTAAAAACCTGTTTTTACTTGTAAAAGAAATTTTTTTAAATTCCTCCGCTTACCGAAGCGTTAATTATTTTCTTAAACCCTAGATCGATTCCAACATATTCGGCATCTTTCCTTCACAACTTGCAGTATAAAAAATAAGCCAACACATAACGTAACAACACGTGCAATTGGCAAAGTTGAGTTTGTGGTCGTGGTATTGTAGATCACGTATAATTATAAGCGTTGATCAACCACTTGGTGAGTGAGTTGAGTGTAAGTGAGGGGACTCAGATTCAAGGAGAGCCCTAGTCAGAATTCACTAGGTATTTTAAAGTAAGGGTATCTAAAAGGTAATCATTTATATTGGACCGCGTTATACTTATTTTACCAGCTGTTAGTGAAGTTTTTTTTTTCCACCGGGAGTATCATCCGTCCAGACGTAAACACGATTTGTCAGACTAGGTTACCAATTTGTTATCTCGTTATTTACAATTTTAATTATCACATTGATCAAGTAAATTAATATTATCACTGAACTTATTATTTAAGATACATCACGTGAAACAGTTTTTCAAATTATCAAGCTTCAAGAAAGGTTAGTAAACTTCTTAGCTCATAATAGTTTTTATTTATATGTACTTGCTCTTTGTCTATGTTAGTAAAAAACTGTTTTTACTTGTAAAAGAAAATTTTTAAAATTCCGCCGCTTACCGAAGCGTTAATTATTTTCTTAAACCCTAGATCGATTCCAACAAATGGTATCAGAGCTATGGTCAAGGATATGCATGTACATGTATTTAAAAATATGAGCTTGAAAATCGTTTTCGAAAGTTTACTAATTTTGTGACAAGTTAGAATTGTTATCTTAGTTTTTTTTTTTAATTTATTACTCATGCCTTTAAATTAAAAATCATGTTGATTTTCTATGAGTTTGGGATGTTGTTAAAACACATTAGAATCAGTTCTAAAAGTTTTTAATTTTTTATATTGAAAAACGTGTTTTAAACGTTTGAGAAATTTCGAGTAAAATTTTGTGACTAGTTTTCTTGTTTTACTAGTTTTCTTGTTTTACTAGTTTTTTATTTTTACTTGTTGTTATTTCTTTTATGCCTTGTTATTACCTTGCTAATAAAACACAAATAAAAGCTTTAACAACCTTCATAATGTGAAATCCCACAATACGGTCTAGTTAGATATTTATAAATTTTGCGTTTAGATACATATTTTCAAATTCAATTTATGTGTTTATGTGTATTTCCGTTCAAATGTACACGTACATTATTTAAGGGATATATATACAATTGTTGAATATATAAAGAATTATACTTACAGTTAGGGACCTCTTTAGAATAAATATTATATATATATATATATATATATATGTTCATATAAAAGGAAGTATACGTTTCAGATGATAAAATATACTTCAATTAGATTACATATATATTTATATATATATAAGTATACGAAAAGTTTATGTGATATATGTATACGTTTCACAGCCCTGTCTTCGCACTTATTTTGTTATTTATGTGCTTATATATATATATATATACATATATATGCCGGATGTTGTAATATATATATTAATAATGAGTAATGAGATTACTTTGATATAAAGTATTCAATGTATATGTGGAAGTTATTTGTAAAAAAAAAAAAAAAAGGTACTAGAATCAGATCCTTTACCCATTAAAGCTTTGTAACCGTTTGGAAAGTATTTCAATGGTAACCGAAATGTGATGTTTGAGATTACATATTTTCCTAATTATTAGTCTCGAATAGTATGCGCAATCAAATCAATCCCGAATACTAACAGATACAACCAAATCAGTCCCGGATGTCAACTATCAGAGACTAAAAATTGGTCACCTACGATTTGCGCCATTTTTCATTTTGGAGGGAATACATCTATGATCGAAAATTAGTCTCTCCTAAAATTATGACCGGAGAAATATATATTTGTGACTAAATATTAGTCTCGGATAGAATACGCATGAAAATCTGTCTCTGATAGTATCAGAGACAACATTATCAGTCTTTGATGTCCAGTATCAAAGACTAATAAATCAGTCTCGGATACTCTAGTCTCTGATACCATGTTTTCTTGTAGTGGTACTCCATGTAGAAATTGACCGATAACATGATTAAGATGCATGACATGTCTTTCTCAGTCACTTTATACGCATAACTCGTTAAACTTCTTCGTTTTTGGGGTGTGAGGAAAATCGATGGGTTCAAATTGAATTTCATCACCACATTTCACCCCAAAATAGATGGATAATCCAAACAGATTATTAAAATCATAGAGGATATGCTTATCAAGTGTCATGGACTTGGTGGAATTTTGAGCAAGAAACTGCCACTTTTTAATTTTCTCGTACAACGATAGCTGCTGTGAAGCCATAATCGACTTTGCTCTGTTTGAAGCTCTTTATGGTATAAAAAAAACAATTAACTATATCAATCCCCTCACATGTTTGAATTAGGAGGAAATAGTCTCGATAGATGGATCTTATCAGAGGCACGGTATAAATAATTATCAAGGCGTGTATATTAGATCGGATGAGAACTTCCCAAAGGTGAAGAAATAGAAAAATAGGCTGCAATGAGATAGTGATCACAGCTATTCCCAGTCAGAAATTCCTTGTCTTCAAAAGTAGTATCTCTCAAAGCCGTGAAGCTGTGGAATATATATATATATATATATATATATATATATATATATATATATATATATGGAAATTTCAGCCCATATATGTTGCTTACCCTTTGAGATCATGAAAAGAATCTGGAAGGTATCCTAATGTCTAGTTCTTAATCCCGTAGTTCATAATGTGTTTCACATCTCAATGCTTAGAATGCGTCTCAATGCTTACAATGCATCTTCCCGATCAAACACAAATTAATCTAATAGCCAATAAAGGTACATGAAGACCTCACCTATGAAGAAAAATAGCTCAAACAGTTTGCCGTAAAGAAAAACTTATGAAGAACAAAGTGATTTAAGTTAATCATATATACTTTGCCAAAATTATAAGATCGAAGATATCGCTTGAGCGTGGGGACGATATGAGATCACAATATCCCGATATTTCCTAGAAGTCATTAATTTTAACTATATGTGTATATATATGTGTGTATATATATATATATATATATATTTGTCTGAATCACTACGTTAATTTTCGGGACGAAAATTCTTACAAGTAGGGGAGATTGTGAAATCCCACAATACGGTCTAGTTAGATATTTATAAATTTTGCGTTTAGATACATATTTTCAAATTCAATTTATGTGTTTATGTGTATTTCCGTTCAAATGTACACGTACATTATTTAAGGGATATATATACAACTGTTGAATATATAAAGAATTATACTTACAGTTAGGGACCTCTTTAGAAGAAATATTATATATATATATATATATATATATATATATATATATATGTTCATATAAAAGGAAGTATACGTTTCAGATGATAAAATATACTTCAATTAGATTACATATATATTTATATATATATATATATATATATATATATATATAAGTATACGAAAAGTTTATGTGATATATATGTATACGTTTCACAGCCCTGTCTTCGCACTTATTTTGTTATTTATGTGCTTATATATATATATACATATATATGCCGGATGTTGTAATATATATATTAATAATGAGTAGTGAGATTACTTTGATATAAAGTATTCAATGTATATGTGGAAGTTATTTGTAAAAAAAAAAAAAGGTACTAGAATCAGATCCTTTACCCATTAAAGCTTTGTAACCGTTTGGAAAGTATTTCAATGGTAACCGAAATGTGATGTTTGAGATTACATGTTTTCCTAATATATCATTAGGGCTGATTTTAGGAGATTCGTAATAATAAAGGTTTTTTTATTTGATTTGTTCTCTCCTTCTCTCTAATATCCGTCACTCTATCACTCATTTCAATCTCATGTCCACTGATCATCTTTTCCTTTCATTCATCTCCTTCATCTCGATAAGAAATACCCTAGCCCCAAAAGATATTAATATCTCTTAAGTGCTAATTTTTTTAGGAGGAGTAAAGAGTTGCAAGATAATCAAGGTATTTTCATGGTTCCTCAAGATACTTTGATAATATGTTTATAGTTGTCATGCTTTTTTTTTTTTTTTTTATCAATCAAGAGTAAAAATATTTTACTGTTCTACACATGTTATGGGTCTGTGACGTTATCAAATTCTTTTTCCGACACGAAATTTTTTGTGTTACAATTGTTTTCAAATTCATCTGTCCATGATTTTATTTTTTTGAAAAAGATACAAAGTTATGTATGCGATTAAAGATTTTTTTTTCCTACCTTTTTTGTAAAATCTTCTACAACAAAACCGATAGAGCTTTACAATTAAACTTTAGCCTATTTTTACTATGATGTTCCAATTTTGAGTGTACAAAAGAATATAATTATTTGATTTTTTTATTAATATCTTATGTATATGAATTTTAAGAAATTGTGAAACTTTGTTTTTGACCGTGTCACTTTAGGAAAAACTATTCAAAATCTTATTTTACATTTTCTGGAATTTTTCCAGAATTTATTTCAACAGGTTTATTTTCTCGATATTTCATATCTAAGGGCATTTTAGTATTTTCACTTAACGCTGGATTCTGATTTTTTCCAGTAGCCTAGTATTGTCCAGAATATATATTTTAACTATGAACTAAAATCTCAATTATTAATTCTTCCGGTTAGGTTTCGAATCAACTCGAGCGTTTAAATCGTTCCCGATCAAAGATCGTAATTTCCACTTCAGGTGAGAACAATCTCACTACAGCACATATTAGTTTTAAATAAAATTATGATGAGTTTTGTGATTCATGACGTGGTTAGTTAGATAGTATTATATGGTTTTGTTTATAGTTATAAGCTAAGTGATACATGATACGATATGCTTAAGTACGATGATATGATATATGAGTTGTTATATATATTATGCGATGATTACATGTCTACGTTTATGCATTTTACCTTATGATATGATAAATGATGATGATGGAGTATTAATGACATATTTTTAAATTTATATAACATTATGTATGTTGATGTTTGCGCATGTCTTTATGCTAAGTAAATTTATGTATGATGTATGAGATGCTAGTTAACGTTTTCTAGTTGAGCTATGTTATGTTTCATATGCGTTGGTAAGCTATGTCATGTTTTTTTTTAATTTATAATCATGTCACGTCTGATGTTATGTATGATGGTTATGTATATTACATGTCATATTTGCATGTCACATAAATAATAAAGTGAAAAGATAAGTAAGAGAGTCGTACCGCCTCGAGTTATGGAGGTCTCAAGGAGAATTTCTCGAGCCGACTTACGGGCCCAAATGGGGAAATTTCTCATATGTTATAAGTTTATAAGACGGAGCAAAGTATGGGACCTTGCAACCCCATATCTTTGTCTCCAAAGTGTACACTGAAATTGGTACGACTACTCTAGGGGAGCCCCGAATAAAATATGATAAGAGTTATGTTAAGAAAGACCATTTCACCTTTAGAATGAAAATACTAATAACCGATTCATGCATTGCATTACTCATCTTGTTTTGTGAGTTTTATATTGTTCTCGCTGAGCGATAGCTCATTTCCACGAAAATTTTACGTATGTGCTGTAGGTAAACAATTTACTGCTAAGTGATGAGTATGGACCAGCGGCATCGATAGCAAGAGGGTCGGGTTATGGTTGCAACTACGTAAGAGAGACTTTCGCTAAGCATAATTAGATAAATTAGATTTAATATAATTTCTAAAATAAATTTTTTAATATAGATTAAGTTGTATATTATAGTTTTGTTTCATTTTATCCTTAGCTTGAATAACAAATTTATTATAATTTATTTTCTACTAAGTTGGTATTAAAAATACCAGTTTTCAAGTAAAGGTCAAATGTTTTCAAGTCAAAGATTTGCCATGATCAAAGCTTAAAGTTTAGTTTTTATTTTTATTTGTTACACTTCTGACCAAATTATTTTGACAAGGACTAGTATGATTTTATTGTTTTATGGTATTTGAGAATGTATGTATAAAAAAAAAAAATCCGCAAATTTCCAGATTACGGTTTCGTAAAGGTATTATATGATAGAAAATAAAATCCTCATTTTTTTTAATACATAATTTTGATAAGTAAAATAAATAAGTAAAGTAAGATGATCCGAAAAATCGGGTCGTCACACATAAAACGCTCCGTTACACTCGATTCTCTTTCGCACCTAAAAAGGACCAAGCTTTAATTATTTCTTTTTCTTCGAGCTAGAGTAAACCCGCATTAAAAATAGCATAACTCTCTGCTAAAAATCGAAATTTAATGATTCTTGAATCAAATTAAAGCTCTGTGTGTCCTCTGTCCAATGCCACCGGTTTCAGATCAAAAGGACATCGGAGCCGCCGGTTATGACGATTTTACTCCGAGGTGCGCGGTTATTCCGAAACTCCAGTTTTTTATAATTCCGGATTTTCAGCCCCACTACCATGAGTTATAGAACTCTAATGAGAAAATTTTCTTGAGCCAAATTGTTTTTTATAAGATTATAAACATGATGTGTAAGATTAAAAATTTTTGATTTTTGAAAGATTAATTCAAATTGAGTTTTTACAAAACTAGTTTGAATTTTGAAAAACCGTTTTCACTTTCAAACTTGAAAAATATTTTGTCATCCAAATCAAATAAATTTTCAAAATGTTTTCAAAACTATATCTATATCACATATGTTCAAAATCTATATGCTCTTGAAAATTTGAGTGGGAGGTCTCCTTGTAGACAAGCCGAAAAATAAAAAGATGTGTAATCTCAAACTTTCAAGTGTTCGAGTGAGTTGAAGTTCACACTTCCCTCATGCACTTTCCCAAAATAGAAAATAGGAAAAGATCGAGTATGTACCTTGTGCCTTTATGCACTAATACTGCTTTGAACATGATGATCTAGGATTCTCTTCTAGTTGTCCGCTCTATCGCTCTATAACTAGGAAAACCGTTTCCGAACTTATAAGAGTAGATGAACCAACTCCAAAAACTAAGTGGGAGGGTTATACTTGTTGTTTGTAACCCACGATCTCCAACACTAATGAAAAGTACAAGTGTCGCCAGACTAAGAGTCACCCTTGTGGCCCTCTCTTAAATGAGAGTACTCAAGGGCGCTTTGCACTGATCATTGCTCAATGAGCTAAATCCGAGAGTGAGACAATGAGACAAGACCTCCCATCGGCGGATTGTTTTTCAAAGTCAATCTTTTAGACTAAGTGGTTGGTTACACACTTAGACTCAATCCCTAGTAATCCTCCCTCGAGGCCCTGCGAAAGGATGTGAGTGATCAAACCAATTTACAAGGTGGCTAGTCAAAATTTGGTGTATTGACATCTTGGCTAAGCATTAATGATGTGTCATTTACTTATAAATGGAGATTTTTTGCGGCCTTCCCTCGAAGGAGTAAATTATCGTTTGGTTTATAACACCTTTGGATTTTATAAAGTCTTAAACAAACTTAAATCCTAAACCAAAGACTAATCATAAACTTGTTTAAACTTTTATAGGCAATATGTCTCCCAACTCTCTCTCTTTCATTCTTTCCTCGAACAGACTCGAAAACGAAAACTACATAGACTCGAAACGTAACCTCGACATCATCCTTGCCATTAACAAGCACAAATGGGTACTCACCACCCCGTGTCCTCCTCTGACGAATGATGATTCGACTCAAGAGGACAATGACGCCTTAGCGGCCTGGCTTCGATCCGATGAGATTGTGAGGTGCTATATCTTGGCATCTATGAACAATATGCTGAAAGAGCAACATCATAACATCGAGACTGCCGCCGAAATGCTCTACAATCTCCTTGAGATGTTTGGAGGGCAATGGCGTCAAACAAGGCAACAAGCAGTCCGACAGTTTATGAACTGTCACATGAAGGCTAGGACTCCTGTTGGAGACTTTATGATACTGATCATTAGTTTTCTAAATAAAATGGAAATCCTAGGATCTGAGATTGATGAGAAGAGTGTCATAGATATGATCTTAGAAACTCTCCCCGCATCTCTTGATTCTTCCAAGATGAACTACTCCATAAACAAGCTAGAGTACACTGTTACCAAGCTAATGAAGGAACTTCACACTACTGTAGGTCTCACTAAGAGAAAGAGGAATCAAGGAGAGGCACATGCTACTGAGCACAAAGCCTCCGCCTCTAGAACTGAGAAGGGACCTTACAAGGCCGATAAAAGGAACTGTCCCGCCTATCTCAAAGCAAAGGAACATAGTATTGTACTAGTTACCGAAGCATGCTTAGTAGCTGATAATGTATCAACGTGGATTCTTGACTCCGCTGCTACTAACCATATTTGTTGTTCCTTGAATGGTTTCAAGAAAACCAAAAGCTTAGAGGAAGGCGAGTTCTGTTTCAAATGGGGTGATGGGAGCCTGGTGTCTGCGAAGGCTGTGGGATCCGTGACGCTGTCTTTTGAAGACCGTACTTTAAACTTGAATAATGTTTATTTCGTTCCTTCCTTTGGAAAGAACTTAATATCTGTTGCTCGTCTTCGTGAGCAAGATTATTGTTTAAAGTTCATTAAGAATGGAATTCGTATTTCGTTTCCTGATAATTCTTTTGTCACTGATGCATGTATGAAGAATGCTCTTTTCTACATCTATCCCACTCAACCTTCTCTTTTAGACACCGAAATAGATAATGATCTAATTAGGGAGCCAAAGAGGATCAAACTTTCTGAATCCTCCGATCTAACAAAATCAACACACCTATGGTACTTAAGACTTGGTCATATCAGTCTAGATAGAATTAAGAGACTTGTGAGGGATGGTCCACTCCAAGCCTCTGCAATAGGTTCACTACCTACTTGTGAATCCTGCATAGAAGGAAAAATGACTAAGCGACCTTTCTCCGATAAGGGTCGAAGAGCTACTGAGTTGCTGGAACTGATACATTTTGATGTATGTGGTCCGCTCAGCCAACATGCACGTGGAGGATACGAATACTTCGTTACCTTCACCGATGATTACTCGCGATATGGTTTTGTCTATTTGCTCAAACACAAATCCGAGACCTTTAACGTATTTAAGGTCTTTAGGGCTTTAGTGGAAAAACAAACTGGCAAAATGATCAAAACACTTCGATCTGATCGAGGTGGTGAGTATATGTCTGGAGAGTTCGATGACTTTCTTAAAGAAGAAGGAATCGCTTCTCAGCTTACCGCACCTGGCACACCTCAACAAAACGGAGTGTCAGAGAGAAGGAACCGAACTCTTATGGAGATGGTTAGATCAATGATGAGTTACTCATCACTCCCTTCTTCCTTTTGGGGATATGCCCTCGAAACAGCCGCTTATATTTTGAACCAAGTTCCGTCCAAGACGGTTCCTGGTACTCCCTATGAACGATGGACTGGCCGTAAAGTAAGTTTGGGCCACATCCGAATTTGGGGTTGCCCTGCACACGTGTTAAGGCAAAAAAACTAGCAAATTGGCTAGTAGGTCAGAATTGTGCTTGTTTGTGGGATATCCAAAGGAAACCAAGGGTTTCATCTTCTATAGTCCCGAGGACGATAAGACTTTCGTTAGCACGAATGCTCGTTTCCTTGAGGAGGACTTTATGAAGGATGCAAAACCTAGAAGCAAAATTGTGCTTGAAGAAAAGTTGGGTGAGGAAACTTCTACCTCATCTGTAAGAACTGTTCTTACCCCAACTGAAACACAACCTAACTCATCAGAATCTCGTCAAGTAGTACTTCGACGTAGTAGGAGGGCTACTCAAAAGCCTGACAGGTACATGTCTTATGGAGACTCTCTTGTAGCCGTCTCTGACATGGATGATCCTGTTTCCTATAGCCAAGCGATGGCTTGTTCTGAATCAAACCTTTGGCTTGACGCCATGAAAGTTGAAATGCACTCAATGTATGTCAACAAAGTCTAGAAACTTGTAGACCTTCCTGAAGGGATTAAACCCGTAGGGTGTAAGTGGATATACAAGAAGAAAAGGGGTCCTGATGGGAACTTCGAGACGTTCAAAGCACGACTTGTGGCGAAGGGTTATACCCAACAAGACGGGATTGACTATGAAGAAACCTTCTCGCCATTCGCGATGCTTAAATCCATCTGCATACTCATATCCATAGCTGCAGCTCTCGACTATAAGATCTGGCAAATGGATGTCAAGACAGCCTTCCTGAATGGCAATCTTGACGAGCGCATTTACATGGCTCAACCAGACGGTTTCGTGGAAGAAGGTCAAGAGACCAAGGTTTGTGAGTTACTTAAGTCCATTTATGGACTAAAGCAAGCATCTAGGTCATGGAATATTAGATTCGATGAAACTGTAAAGAGCTTCGGCTTTGAACAGTCAATAGATGAGCCTTGTGTTTACAAGTTAATACACGAAGGCAAAGTTGTGTTTTCGGTGCTATATGTCGATGATATACTACTCATTGGTAATGACGTGGGTAATTTATCTGAGGTTAAGGTCTGACTGGCAAAGCAATTCGATATGAAGGATATAGGAGAAGCCGCGTACATTCTGGGGGTCCAAATCTTTCGAGAAAGGAAAAACTGGACCTTGTCGCTCTCTCAAGCATCTTATATTGATAAGGTGATGGATCGCTTCTCGATGCAAGACTCCAAGAAGGGTCAAACACCCTTTAGGCATGGAGTTTCACTCTCTAAGGACCAGTCTCCCAAGACTGCAAAAGAGATTGAAGACATGAGGAAAATTCCTTACGCCTCTGCCGTAGGAAGCCTTATGTATGCTATGCTTTGTACTAGACCTGACATCTGTTTCGCCGTTGGCGTAGTTAGCCGTTTCCAATCCAACCCTGGACCCGAGCACTGGATTGCTGTTAAGCATGCTCTTAAGTATCTTCGAAGAACTAGGAACTTGATGCTTACATACTCAAGTACTGACCTGACTATGACGGGATATACCGACTCCGATTTTCAAGCGGATAAGGATTCCAGGAAATCCAGTTCAGGATCTGTGTTCATCCTTAATGGTGGAGCTGTTGTGTGGAGAAGTATTAAGCAATCTTGCATTTGTGACTCCACAATGGAAGCAGAATATGTGGCTGCTTGTGAAGCATCCAAAGAGGCTGTATGGCTTAGAAAATTCCTTAAGTATTTGGAAGTTGTTCCAAACGTCGACGAGCCCATGACTCTTTATTGTGATAATAGTGAGGCTGTCGCTAACTCGAAGGAACCTCGAAGCCATAAGCGCTCTAAGCATATTGAGAGAAAATACCATTTGATTCGAGAGATCGTGCAGCGCGGAGACGTGGAAGTGAAGAAGATCTCAACGGTGGACAACCTAGCAGATCCATTCACAAAGGCCCTAGCGAACAAGGTCTTCGACCAACATCGAGAGGGATTAGGCATGAAAGACTACACACATCTTCTTTGAGTCAAGTGGGAGTTTGTTGTCAATGGTGCCCACAAGAAGAGTTGTAATCTTTATATTCTACATTTGATGTAATAAAGTCTCATGAAGACTCTTGCTTGTAATTGCTTATTCATTAATAAAAAGTTGAAACGTTCATTCAATCTTCCTTGTCTGAAGCTTTATGATAAAACATTAGTCTTTAGTCCATAAACAACTTACGAAGAGACAAATGTAGATTTGCATGAACAAACTCTTCGTAGTTTGCTTAAAACGATATATTCGCAATCTAAGGGTCAAAGGACTATTGACCTCAGTATGATTGTTAGAAGAATCTATGATGTCTGGTTATGAGGCATTGAGAGTTGGAGACTCTATAGTTCTTCTAGGTATCTTCCGAAGGTACTGAATTGACCAGTGCACTTCTAGAGACAAGATAAGAACAAACCATTTAACCTCTTATGTCTCGAAGTCACTATGTATGAATTGCATCGTGCTTACCTTAATCCTGAAATGAGACATGTCATTTCACACCTTAGTATTCTCATTTGAGAAAGTCAGAGTTCGGACTCACTATGTGATTCCGAACAGGGCCTATTGGTGAAGTACTAAGTTGTGAGAATGTCATGAGTAACTTTGTGAAGTTCTCATAGATATGGAATTCATGTAAAAGATTGCTGAAATGCAATGTATATCACCTCATGCTTTGTTCCTTGGAGTGTGAATAAATGAACTGGCCAGTGTCCAAATTGAGTTTTGACTCTTTTGGATGAAACAATGTGACTTGTTAGCTCCTCGTCAATACATTGTTTCTAACTTATTCACAAGCGACAAAGGAGTTGAGGAAATAACAGCTAGAAGGGTAAAATGGTAATTTTGTAAATCCCGACTAGCTGATGATATTCATGAAGGGTAAACACAGATAATATTCAGTGGATCCGCTCATCATAATTAGGTTGAATTCTTGAGTAGAAAATAAATTCATTTGAACCGAGAGATTTTCAGTGTCAACTCTTTAGTGGAGTCAGTTGGCATTAAGCTAAACTTGGAAAAGGTTTGTGAACTTTTGAGTCCAAGTGTTTAGCTCAAGCTTTGTTCATTTGGGTCCATGAGGTCACTGTCACGAATCACATCGATTAGGAATAGTTAAACTGGAAGCTAAGTCAAAACAATAACGAAAATTGTCGAGAAGGTAATTTTGTCTTTTTGGACATGGCATGAAATGAATGTCAATAAATTTTTTGACAATGTGATATGATGACATATTATATCACACGGCCATAACATGTTTATTGGGCCTTGTGAATTAATTTCATTTCATAGAATTTTACTAGAAAATTCTTAATGAGCTTTTCTTATGTTGTCATGAACAATTAAAAGAAAACCTAGAAAGCCTTTCTAGAAGGCTTTTGGCCGTCCAACCCAAGTGAATGGGAGACCAAATTTCGTGCAGCCCTTAGTATGAAAGAGAGTTTATTTTGTGCATTAATGTATGAAGATACTTGCCAAAAGAAAAAGAGGAAACAAATTTCCTCTAGGAGAGTATGACATGGGCGGCCAAGGCAAGCAAAATAGGAAACAAATTTGCTTCTAGATGGCAAGGCTTACACGCCCAAAATGAGAAAAGGAAATAAGGATTATTTCCTCATGAATATGTGATATTCTAAAGAAGAGGAAATTACCTTATTGAAGGTAAAGACTCTCCTATAAATAGGAGCCTTATTCTTCTCAATTCATTCATTCCACATAAGTTAGAGATTGAGAGTCTCTCTCTCTAGAACTTGTGGCCGCCCCTCTCCTCTCTCTCTCTAGTCAATTTCGTTTTATTGTTTTGGCACCTAGGTCCTCATTTGACCTAGAGTTTAGCTCTGCGACTTCAAGACTCGTTCTTAAGTCGTAGTGTTTAAAAGTGTCCACTCACTGATTCCTTTATTTCGAGTGATTTAGTGATAAAAACTTTCGTGGTTGCTCGAGGTGCCGAGGAAAGAAATTGAGACGTGCTGCGATGGGAGACGAGCGTTGCAAACTTTTCAAAAGCTTCTCAAAGTTCAAGCTTCAAGAAAGGTTAGTAAACTTCTTAGCTCATAATAGTTTTTATTTATATGTACTTGCTCTTTGTCTATGTTAGTAAAAAACTGTTTTTACTTGTAAAAGAAAATTTTTAAAATTTCTCCGCTTACCGAAGCATTAATTATTTTCTTAAACCCTAGATCGATTCCAACATATTCGGCATCTTTCCTTAACAACTTGCAGTAAAAAAAATAAGCCAACACATAACGTAACAACACGTGCAATTGGCAAAGTTGAGTTTGTGGTCGTGGTATTGTAGATCACGTATAATTATAAGCGTTGATCAACCACTTGGTGAGTGAGTTGAGTGTAAGTGAGGGGACTCAGATTCAAGGAGAGCCTTAGTCAAAATTCACTAGGTATTTTAAAGTAAGGGTATCTAAAAGGTAATCATTTATATTGGACCGCGTTATACTTATTTTACCAGCTGTTAGTGAAGTTTTTTTTTTCCACCGGGAGTATCATCCGTCCAGACGTAAACACGATTTGTCAGACTAGGTTACCAATTTTTTATCTCGTTATTTACAATTTTAATTATCACATTGATCAAGTAAATTAATATTATCACTGAACTTATTATTTAAGATACATCACGTGAAACAGTTTTTCAAATTATCAAACTCTACGATGATATTGATACAGTATTTCAATAACTATATTTATCATATTATCCGACTCTACGATGATATGATAACTACACATGAATGGTTGTCGGTGACGATATGATTTTTCTTCCCTTTCATTTTTGTGTTCGAAGAAATCCCCAACTTTGGGCCCCAACCTATTTTTTCCTTTTTTTTTTTTTTTTATGCCACCTTTTTTCATACACAAACTAAAAGATGTGTGTGAAAGAGATCTCTAAGTCTCTGACCTATTAATATTATTTGGATAAAGTTTGAGAAAGTTTAAGCCAGGTTACAACTTACAACTATATTAGTAGAGTTGAATTGGAAGCGCTTTTAATTCTACAAATTTATTTGATGTATAATACATTTATATACAACTGTACTAGACAAGTACTAATTTGACAAATGGAATAGCAAATGTTATTTTCCAACAAAAAAGAACATACAATAGTTAACTAATGCATTGACTAGAAAAATCAAAAGAATGCAACAATTTTAATAGAAGAGGGGTTGAACGAATCAAACTGTGGGCTTTGTCTAGTCATTCTCTACCTTTTGGTCATCAACGTAATTTAGGGTTACTATAGCTACAGCAACAAGACAAGTAGATCAAATCAAACACTTAATGAATCTAAAAAAAAAAAAAAATCAAACACTTAATAATGTAGATGAAAATAAGGTCATTGAACTTGAATGTAATTTTTTTTTTCTTTCAATTTTTATTCTATCCAATTGTCGTCATCATTTTGGCGAATTCATCATAATTCACTTGGCCATCACCATCCAAATCTGCCTCCCTAATCATCTGCTCAACTTCTTCATCTGTTAATTTCTCTCCAAGATTGATCATTACATGCCTCAGCTTCAAAAATTAAAAATAAAACAATTAAGGACCAAGGAGAGACAAAGAATATATTTTTTTTATGTGCTTTAGATTCCATATATTTGGTACCATGAGAAGTCACAGAAGAATCATTAGATTAATGAGTGAATTGGCTTGTGTACATTGTATGCGGAAAATGTACAGAGAATCGTGATAAGGACACTCTAACTACTACATACTAATATAAACTATATGGTAAAACATGTGAATTACCCTTATTAAAATATTAGGACAATTCTTTCACGATTATCCATATAAGTGTACATTATTATTAATCACTAATCCTTGGTTACTCTGTCCCAATTTGCTGGCAAATCTAGCCACAGTAGATAAGCTTGAAACTTTTTTATTTATATTTTTTGCACAGCTAGAAATCACCAAAACTCTTGCTGGCTGTTTTGTATCTGCCCAATGGTGTGTGTGTGTGTGTGTTTTTTTTTTTTTTTTTTTTTTTTTTTTTTTATTGTAATGTTTTAACATTGTGATGTGTTTTGGGTTTTATAAACTATTGGTTGGCAAACTTAATACGGTCTAATTAAATCAATTTTAAAAAATCAAGGTCTCTTGTTTCAAAGCCATCTTAATGATGACCTCATTGTTAAAATCCTGTCTTTTTTGTGTCTTACAGCTACAAGTACGTATATGAAATTATGAATGCAATGCACACAAAATAATAGTTCAGATAAATTATATAAATAAAGAGAAGGAAAGTTTATAATTTGTATACCTCATTAGCTGAAATATAACCATTTTGATCCTTGTCAAACACTTTGAAAGCCTCTTTTAGCTCGTCTTCATCGTCTGCTTCCTGCTAAATATAATTTATATAAAAAATTAAATTAAATAAAGTTAATTTATGATCAAATAATTTAAAAAAATTATACAAAATATAGACATTTGAAATTTATTGATTAATAAAATAGTTAAAGACTCAAAAAAAAAAAACCAAAATTACATTGTCAAAAAGTTTTCTGACACTGTGATTAATTTTTGACAATTTATATAAGCAATTCATCACTTAAAAAAAAAGATTAATCACAAGCTCAAATCAATTATTGAAACTTAGCACTCGCACATTTCAGCAATTTTACTAATTTTAACAAAACTTTGATTATTTTACAAATTCATTATTACAACAATCGGCTATTTTGCTATAACACCCAACATAATTAAGAAAAACTAACTTAATAAATCCCACCATGCACTTGCTCTCTCTTTTCAACGTAAAATTCTCAGAGCTATTTAGATCTTTCTTCTTCATTTTTCTCGGTTATGTATATGTTTGGTAAACTATGAAGTATTAGGGCGGTTTTAACGTGGCCCATTTTACCCTTTAAAAAAAAAATCAAAGTACTAGGGCTACTTATGCTAGAAAAGTGACTAATAAGATTTTTTTTTTTTTTTTTTTAAACAAATTGAGAGAAATAGGAAGTTCTTACCTTTCGTTTAGTTTCCATTAAGCTCAAAAACTCAGCAAACTCTATGGTCCCATTTCCATCGGCATCAACTTCACTAATCATATCTTGAAGCTCTTCTTCACTTGGGTTTTGATCCAACGACCTTATAACCGTCGCCAATTCTTCTATGGTAATGCAGCCTATAATATAGAGATAAAAATTAATATGAGTCATTTGGAACTTGAGTTTTATTATAATAACAAATAAATAAATAAAATAACTTTTGTAATGCATATACATTTTTTTTTCTTTAATTCTTTTAAATCTGAGTATACGTGTACTAACCAAGAATTGAAGAGATCATAGCAGAAAACTCACCATCTCCATCTTTGTCAAATAGGCAAAATGCTTCTTTGAACTCGACAAGTTGTTCCTCACTTAGTATATCGGCCATTACTATTTTTTTATTTCTATTTTATTGGAAAATAAAAATGCCTTAACAACGCTAAACCTTACAAGAGTTTTAGAAAGAGAAATGGAAGGAGAGAGAAGAGAGAATATGGTTGAGTATAGCTCAATCTTAGCTGGGTTTATGTAGAGCTACAAATACGGCTACGTCAAACATTTTCATTTTTTTTCGATGTATTTTTTTTCATTTAATAAGGTGATGGCATAAGAATTAATAATGTGAGTCAAATTAAATTTGTATGACTGGACTTTTGGTGTTACATGATGGCATTCTTATTGGAGAAGACACCTTTTTGGAGTCATTAAACTCTTTTCTGTTCCAACATGGACTTTTTATACAGATGTGGGGTACATAAGTAACAAGTAAATTCCTCCAAAAAATGGTAAGAATTTTTTTTTTTTTTAAACGAAAAAAGGTAACAAATAAATAATGCTTGTATCAAAAACTTTATATGTGATTTGCTGTTCAAATAATACTTATATATATAATATAATTGACGCTAGTCCATGTACTTATTCGATAGCTTGGTTATCAAGTTTTTTTTTTCCCCTAGATAACTTGGGACTTTTTAGTATTTAAAATTAAGCCCTGGGAATTTTAAGGTGCATGTAGTTTGAATAAATTACACGGCTTATTAAACTTTCAATAAATAAAGTGAAATTTAGCGGTAATCTGGATATTCACTTGCGTTGCTTCCGCTCACAATTAGTCTATTCCTTACAATTTTAGACATGGTAAAAAGACACTTATTGCCTTTTTATTTTAGGAAATTGACATTAATAATATCAATTGTTTGACATTTACCAAAAATCAACAAAAACTCAAATATTGATACATTTAGTATCAAATCGGTCACGAACTGAGTAGATTTCGTGACACATTGGTCACGAACTGATTGTAGTTCGTGACCGATTTGGTTCTAAATGTGTTAATATTTGAGTTTTTGTTGATTTTTGATAAGTGACAAACAAATGATATTATTGTTGTCAATTTTCCTTATTTTTTTCACGTGACTACAATTTTTATTAACATATGACTACATTGTATTTCAAATTTTTTCTCGTTGTAAGGGACAATATTTCTTAAGGAATGCCAAAGTTTGAAAAGAAAAAAAAATAAGGTTCTAATTTAGAGCTAAAGTGCGAGAGAACTAGAAAATTAGGGGTTAAAGGGGCAATTAGTGAAGAGTAGTTTGTGCTTATATTTGAATAAGAAACGGACAGCTGTGAGGGTTCGGTGTTTGGGAGACAAACAGTGATGAAAAGGAAAGAGAGAGGCATGGGAATTTGTGTATTTTGTTCCCACAATTTTCAACCCCAATAAGCACGCTGGGTTGCTTGCACGAGATTAACACAACTTAACCTTCTTTCTATTATTATTTTATTTTCAAAACAAAATTAACTATTTATTTATTTTTCCATACAAAAATAAACGATCACAGCTAAAAAAAAAAAGTAGTACTAATTGTATTTTCATATGTGACATGCACGTCTCATAATAAATTGGACGTTAGTTTTGGTGTTCCACACACACACGCACATTTATATTTATACACATATAAACTTAATTATAAAAGAAAAGCAAATTAGGGGCTTAAAGTTGAAAATAAAACTATAGAGGTAACTGAATAAGTTATAATTTTATATCATTACTCATCTTCCGAGTTTTAATAAAATGTTGCATGCACATCATTAATTTTCAATAGTTACATACATATTTCTCAAGTTTATTGTCTATCATTTAACGAAAAATATCATATGTCTCTCATGTGTTTAATCGAAATGGCGCGTTTATTCTCACAGTTTCTAGAAATATTAGAAGGCTCCCTTAGCATTCCTATTAATATAAATGATATACCTTAAAACATGTTTACATGATCAAAACCCACCCTTTTTATAAGATTTTATTGATTTTTTTTTTAAATTAAAAATTGAATTGCCAATTTTACCTTTAATGAATTCCCTTCTTTATACCTTGAATTATTTTTATGAAAAAATAAATAAATAAATTCATGTTTGGATCGTGCGCTTGGCTTCCCATTTCTTTTTTATTAAGGATTTTGTGAATGAGAGAGAGTTCTAGGGTTTCGAGTGAGAAATAACCTTACAGTGAGCTTTTGATCATAACGACTATGGAGATCTTGATTGGGTTGGTAAACCGAATTCATAGAGCTTGCACGGTGCTCGGCGACTATATATAGTGGCGACGACAACATTGCTTTCTCAATTTTATCTGGGAAGCTCTTCCTTCCGTCAACGTCATCAGTGGTCATTTGTTTCTCCATTTGATTTTGTTTGAAATCACCAAAACTCTATTATCTTCTTTGTTTTTTTTTTATTTGGCCACCTTGTTTGAAATAGAATTAAGGTGATTACGAAGAGAAATATCTTAAACTATATCTAATAGTTAAACAAATATTATTAATAGGCGCCTCTAATCTAAGAAATATTTGAAAATGAACTTTTGCTCTTATTCGGATAGATATACCTCTAAATCATTTAAACTTAACTTTATCTTGTTCTCTCTCTCTCTCTCTCTCTCTCTCTCTCTCTCTCTCTCTCTCTCTCTCTCTCTCTCTTCGAATTGACGGATTCCGATGAACTACGAAGATCTCCGCTGATCTCCAACAATCTCTAACAAACACGCGTGCAATTAATTTCTAAAAAAAAAAATCATTTTAAGCTCTATATCATTGAAGAAAATATTGAGTTTCATCTAAATAAATCTGAAAATATAAAAAATTATCATAATTAATCAAAACTAAGGAACATTAAAGAAACATCGAATCTTTTTTTGGCAACATCGAGTACAAAAGGAGTCTGTGTTGCTCATAATTCAAATTAATATCTATTAATTATGATGAATTCCGTTGATTTTCAAAAGTCATCAGAAATAATCGAAAATCATAAATGGGAATTCAAAAGATATATTTATCTGAATTAGGAGAAAAAAATATATTTTGAGGGGTATATTTGTTAAAGATGGGAGCAATTATTTATTTTGAGATATTGTTTAAATTAGAAATTTATTTGTGATATTTTTCTAACTATTAAGTGTTATTTAAAAAAATTCTCATTACGAACAACAAAAACTGACAAAGGTGAGGAGTCTATGTGTACGAGGATAGTTTTGTTAAAAATTTATTAAAGAAAAAGTCAACAGAAATTTAGCTCAAGAGATATATTTGGGTCATAAAAAAAATAAAAATAAAAAAGTTAACCGATATTATAGAAATAAACCGTAAAAAAATACATAAAGTGGATTGCATGACTATTTGACAATATTTGTACTAGTGTTAGGTCAATTAATTCTAGGAATGATCGAGCCATGGGAACAACTCTAAGATTGAAATTAATTAATATAACATGAATAGAGACCAACTTAATTAGATCTTTAATGGTTTAGCTAAATGTATTGCTTAGCTAAATAGTATTTTTACCACATAGATTTTTCTAGATCTAAATAGTTAAGCAACTAGCTTAAATTAGCTAATTTGTTTAGATTTGCTTAGCTAAATCAATAACCAATATGCAAAACAATGATTAAGCAACTAGCTAAACATTTTTTATATTTACAAGCAAATCCCTACAATTCTTAAGGAAGAAACCATTAAAGATGCTCTAAGTGGTAAGAATCGAAAAGTACCTCTTAATTTTTTTTTTTACTATTTTTTCATTCATATATTTGATTACATAAAACATGATTAAGTTCAGATTATAAAAAAAAATTTATAAAATTTTATTACTAAGACAAATCGTTGTCTGGGAGATTGAACTTATGTCCTCGCGTAGAAAGAGATCTCTGAGACACGAGGCAATGATACTAAAATTAGATATTTGGGAGTAAATATCTCTTCGTTTAGACAGTACAAAGATGTAAACGTGCTGGATTTTTAAACTGGCCATGATTTCCCACCACTAATCGGATCAGTAAACAAATATATGGATTAAAAAATATATAATTGAATACGTCATAAAAATGGTATTATTTAGGCCAAAACGGTAATAAATGCGCATGGCTGTCGACGCGGTTTCTGTCATTTTTCTCTCCCTTTGATTTTTTTTTTAATGCAAAATTGAATATATTTTTGCATGCATAGAGCTCTGAACGATGACATTTATTATTAGGGAACAAATCTTGAACTCAGTCTCTACATTAATAATAAATAGATTAGTTACATCCATCTAGTACTCACTAACTGATTTTTTTTTTAAACACAGAAAATGCACATTAATTACGTTTACACGTGCGTGGATCGGTCCTAGTCAAATATATAAAATAAGAAGAGACTTTCAAAATGGAAGACTCGACTATAAAGAAGAAGAATTGTAATTACTTGCTGCAATCTCCTAAGCAAGTTGATTTGTATAACTCATAACTCGTTCGTTACAATCAAGTCTCTTCTCAAAACCTCCACCTATGAAAATATAAATGATTCACGGTCAACTTGTCTTTTTTGCTGGAAAAAAAAAACATAAGCTTCTGTCTTGGGTTTTCTCTGTTAGTACTATTGACTAGGTTGTTTCACATGTTTGAGAAAAGTTCTTTTATGATATTAATTACCATATGCATGTCTCATTAATTCGTTAGGCATATTAGTCCAATGTGCACGCGCGCTTACATTTAAAGACTCCATGCCAAATAATGCAAAGTTATTATTATTATTATTTTACTATCTTTATGTTATGCATCTTAAAATTAATATGTAATTAAAAAGAGAGAGCTAATATATAGTCCATTTAATTTTTTTTTTTTTTTTTTTAAATTCTAACTCAACTAGTTATTGATAAAAACATAGCCCAACTCCACAAAACCCTTCGCGAAACAAGAGCTATCTACGGATCTCATGACCTGCTTGTTTAGAGTTTCCTAAACCTTCAAACAAAAAGACATAAACTAAATCCAAAACGTCATAAATAAAAGGGGGTAAAATCATCCAAACTATGACATCTCAGGCTGCGACTCTTAGGGCTTGTTTGGTAGGAAAGATGAAAAAATGAGTGAATGGATTAAATAAGATGGAAAAGAAAAGAAAGAAAAGTGATGAATTGTAATTTTCTCAAAAGTTGATTGGTATAATGAGATGAAAGATTATTTTTCATCCATTTGTTATTTGGTATAAATAAATAAAAGAGGGGAAATAAGGTTATTATTGTAAAATAAAACAAATAAGCTCTTCCTTCTCACAATCCTTCCAAATTAGGGGGGATTGATTTTTTGTGGGTCTCACGGATTTAAATCATTCCTACAACTCTTTCCATCCTCTACTTTAAATATACCAAACAAGAGAAACTAAAAATCCATCCACCCAAATCCATCTATATTAATCCATCCTCCCTAAAATCCACTCTACCAAACAAGCCCTTAAGCTACCGAACATGCCTTTATTATCACCTTTGTCTATGATATCTTTGAGGCTACAAATTTTGGCCAATAAGAGAACCAAATAAATACTCACAAGAACAACAAGAGTTAGAAAATGGACTTACCTAGTGTTATGCCGTCTTTTTCTTATGGTAAAAACGACGCCTCAATTGCAAAAACGACGTTACAATATAAAAGCGCAATTTAGTCAAATGCTAAAAATACGCATGACTAAAAAACCAAGCACCAAGCGCCAAGCGCCAACAAAGCATCAACCAAGCGCCAACCAAGCATCAACCAAGCGCCAACCAAGCATCAACCAAGCGCCAAGCACCAAGCGCCAAGCACCAAGCACCAAGCACCAAGCACCAAGCGCCAAGCGCCAACCAAGCATCAACCAAGCGTCAAGCACCGATTCTTTTCCTATAAATATAGTTCATTCATTCTCAACTCAAGAAAAAAAGGAGAATCCCCTGAACTCAAAAACTCTCTCAACCCCAGAATTCACTCAGCCAAATTTTCTCCCAACTCAAGAGGACTCCGAACTCAGAATTCATTCAGAACTCAAGAGGACTCCGAACTCAGAATTCACTCCGAACTGAGAATCCCCTGGACTACGTCGTGACCTGATCCCGCAAAGCGGGTACGTAGGCAGCTCACGAAGAGCACGGTCACGCCCCCCAGGCTAGCTCAACCTCCAGGCAGGGGCGATCTCCAGGCGAGCTCAACCTCCAGGCAGGGCGATCTCCAGGTGAGCTCGACCTCCAGCCGAGCTCGACCCCCCCAGGCGAGCTCAACCTCCAGGCGAGCTCAACCTCCAGGCAGGGGCGATCTCCAGGCGAGCTCGACCTCCAGCCGAGCTCGACCCTCAGGCGAGCTCGACCCCCCCAGGCGAGCTCAACCACCAGGCAGGGGGGCGATCTCCAGGCGAGCTCGACCCCCCCAGGCGAGCTCGACCCCCCCAGGCGAGCTCAACCACCAGGCAGGGGCGATCTCCAGGCGAGCTCGACCCCCCCCCCCCAGGCGAGCTCAACCACCAGGTAGGGGCGATCTCCAGGCGAGCTCGACCCCCCAGGAGAGCTCAACCTCCAGGCAGGGGCGATCTCCAGGCGAGCTCGACCCCCAGGCGAGCTCAACCTCCAGGCAGGCTCGACCTCCAGCCAGGGTCGACCTCCAAGCCGAGCTCGACCCCCCAGGCGAGCTCAACCTCCAGGCGAGCTCGACCCCCAGGTGAGCTCGACCCCCAGGCGAACTCGATCCCTAGGCGAGCTCGACCCCCCAGGCAAACTCGACCCCCTAGGCGAGCTCGACCTCCAGGCAGACTCGACCTCCAGGCGAACTCGACCCCCTTGGCGAGCTCGACCTCCAAGTAGACTCGACCTCCAGGCAGGCTTGATCACCAGGCCAGGAATCAAAGACGAAGAACGCATTCCCGACGAAGAAGAAGACAATATTATTTCCCTCTTTGCGATTCTAAGATCCTCTGAAGCTCTTGGACGCTTCGGGCTTTGTCCCGAACTTCCTTGAGCCCTTTGGACTCTCGAAAAGTAATTTGGGCCGATCCAATACTAGGCACGTGACTATTCCAGGCACACCGCGTGTCCTCAAATGTTAAATCCAAAAAACGGCTTAACATTTTGGCGCTAGAAGGAGGGGATCTCGAGAACAACCACGAGCTCTCCACCGGAAAACTCACATCCTCCGCGGAAGACCACAAAACTCACTTACAACAAATGGCTAGCCACCTAGCCATCTCCGAGGGCGGCGCCCCTCCGGCGGGAAGCATCGCATTCAACACTCGGGCCCGAGCCCGTCAAGCCCAAGAGAATGACGCCCCCCGGGAGGAATCTCTCCCCGCACCCGTTCAAGGCGACCAAGACGCAAGAATGGAGCGAATCGAGACGAGCATCTTCCGTCTCGCCGGCGTTGTTGCGAGACTCGGAGGACAAGACATCCTCATCAACGACGTCTTCGACGAGCAAGACGTACCGGAGTATATCCCGTTGGGACCGGAGATTGAAGACTCTGAGCAAGTCCCTGACAACAACCCCGAAGGCGAAGCACCCGAGCCCCTTCAAGGAGAAAGCGATGACGTCCCCGATCCGAGCATTCAGGACATCGGCCACAACCACCTCGAAGGAGCACGAGGAGTTCATTACCATCATCGGCGCCGTCAGGCTGGCCGAGCGATGGTCGAGCCAAGGCCACGAAACCACCCGGCCGCCTCACAAAGCTCTCGCTCCTTCGTCGAGGTTGGAACAGATCGGTCGCGTCCGTCCACCTTCGATCGCCGAGGCCACGAAGAGGACATGGCGGATAGCGGCGATACTCGAAGATTCGCGCCACCAAGACGTGTCCATAACCCGAGACCCGGGACCCGCCATGGCCAAGACCAAAGGCAACAGCTAAACGCTCGATGGGAGATTCCGCGGAATCCCCACCCCCCAGCGAACCCCCGAGCGGCAACGGGACCGATCCCGACCGATCCAACTCCACCACACATTGCGCCTCTCGACCAGGCGTCTAACGAGAAAGGATGCACGACGAGACTTGCCCCCGCGGCAACCCCCACTAACAATACGGACGTGATGACACTCTTCCAAAAGTTGAGGGACGAAGTGCAAGGCATAAGAGCAACCCAAACATTGACGCCAGACGTCCGCAACATGATGGAAGACGTTGCGTCTCCATTCACCACGAATATCCTCGCAGAGGATTTCAAGCACGACTTCATTCTACCGCGCATCCCTGCTTACGATGGAAAGGCTGACCCACTTTGTCACATACAGCAGTACCAGATGTGGATGAAAGTGGGGAGACACTCAATGGCGATCATGTGTCAGGCTTTTTGCCTCACTTTGAGCGGCCCTGCCTACCAATGGTTCCTCAAGCTAAGGCCCGGAACCATTCGATCTTTCGAGGAGCTGCAACAAAACTTTCTTGCCCGCTTCAGCGGCTCTAGAGAGAGAAAGCTAGGGAAGAGCCACCTCCGGACAGTCAGGCAGAGGAGAAGCGAATCTCTGCGCGAATACTTGTCACGTTTCACTGAGGAGTCGAACAGAGTTGACAAGTTCGAAGATGGCGACGCCATTTCGGCGATTCTCTACGGACTCCTGCTTGGCGACTTCCTCAATTCCTTGATCAAGAAAGAGCCAAAGACAATGACCGAGCTCACGGCCCGAGCCGGGAAATACATCACCCTTGAAGAGTTTGTCCAGATCCGAAGGACAAACGACCAAGGAAATCGCCGAAGGGAGGACGAAGAGTCCGACGACTGGAGAAGAAAAAAGGCGTGTGCCGACAATTCCGGACGACCTCATGCTAATTCAAAGAGTTTGTTGGTGGAAAAATTTCGAGACCACTCGAATTTCACTCCGCTGAACGCCCCGCCTGAGAGGATCCTCGCGTTAGCTCGCGACAAGTTTACCGACCGCGCGCCTCTAAAAAGTGATCTCGCTAAACGAGACCGGTCCAAGTACTGCGAGTTTCACCAGTGTTACGGACATGTAACCTCTGGATGCATCGATTTGAAGAGACAAATCGAGTCCTTAATCCAAGGAGGAGAACTAAAAGAGTTCGTTCTTAAAATGGTCAACAACTCTGAAGCCTCGACAAGCCGACACGGCAAAGCAGTCGACAAAGGGAACAATGAGAACGAAGCTCAAAGGGCAAGAGCTCCTCTCAACGTTGTCACCTAAAATTAGAAGCCACCCAGGCAAGAGCAAGACCAGGATAAACGATCGGACTCCACTTAATCTACGTTTTTATCACCATCTTTTTGTGTCTGATCACATGTAATCCCCGCGAAGGGAAACCTTTTGTAATCCCCCCAGTGGAAATACTTATGTCAATGATAAAATGATCCATTTCCCGACCCCCGTGGTTTAGGGTCGCTCGATCCCCGTGATCGAGTCGCTTAAGGCCCCCGTGGCTACGAAAATCACGACCCCCGTGGTTTAGGGTCACTCGATCCCCGTGATCGAGTCGCTTAAGGCCCCCGTGGCTCCGAAAATCCCGACCCCCGTGGTTTAAGGTCGTTCGATCCCCGTGACCGAGTCGCTTAAGGCCCCCGTGGCTCCGAAAATCCCAACCCCCTTGGTTTAGGGTCACTCGATCCCCGTGACCGAGTCGCTTAAGGCCCCCGTGGCTCCGAAAATCCCGACCCCCGTGGTTTAGGGTGGTTCGATCCCCGTGATCGAGTCGCTTAAGGCCCCCGTGGCTCCGAAAATCCCGACCCCCGTGGTTTAAGGTCGTTCGATCCCCGTGACCGAGTCGCTTAAGGCCCCCGTGGCTCCGAAAATCCCGACCCCCTTGGTTTAGTGTCGCTCGATCCCCGTGATCGAGTCGCTTAAGGTCCCCGTGGCTCCGAAAATCCCGACCCCCGTGGTTTAGGGTCGCTCGATCCCCGTGATCGAGTCGCTTAAGGCCCCCGTGGCTCCGAAAATCCCGACCCCCGTGGTTTAGGGTCGTTCGATCCCCGTGACCGAGTCGCTTAAGGCCCCCGTGGCTCCGAAAATCCCAACCCCCTTGGTTTAGGGTCACTCGATCCCCGTGACCGAGTCGCTTAAGGCCCCCGTGGCTCCGAAAATCCCGACCCCCGTGGTTTAGGGTGGTTCGATCCCCGTGATCGAGTCGCTTAAGGCCCCCGTGGCTCCGAAAATCCCGACCCCCGTGGTTTAGGGTCGCTCGATCCCCGTGATCGAGTCGCTTAAGGCCCCCGTGGCTCCAAAAATCCCGACCCCCGTGGTTTAGGGTCGCTCGATCCCCGTGATCGAGTCGCTTAAGGCCCCCGTGGCTCCGAAAATCCCGACCCCCCTGGTTTAGGGTCGCTCGATCCCCGTGATCGAGTCGCTTAAGGCCCCAGTGGCTCCGAAAATCCCGACCCCCGTGGTTTAGGGTCGCTCGATCCTCGTGATCGAGTCACTTAAGGCCCCCGTGGCTCCGAAAATCCCGACCCCCGTGGTTTAGGGTCGCCTGATTCCCGGGATCAAGTCGCTAATAGCCCCTATGGCTCCGAAATCAACGACGGGCTCAAAGTCCAGACGACCACCCACCAAGGCCATTTCCAAAAAGACAAGGAAAAACTACCTCCAGACAATTAAATTTCTCGCACGAAAAGTCGCACGAGAAACTGGGGGGTTAATGTTATGCCGTCTTTTTCTTATGGTAAAAACGACGCCTCAATTGCAAAAACGACGTTACAATATAAAAGGGCAATTTAGTCAAATGCTAAAAATACGCATGACTAAAAAACCAAGCGCCAAGCGCCAACCAAGCATCAACCAAGCGCCAAGCACCAAGCGCCAAGCGCCAACCAAGCATCAACCAAGCGCCAACCAAGCATCAACCAAGCGCCAAACACCAAGCACCAAGCACCAAGCGCCAAGCGCCAACCAAGCATCAACCAAGCGCCAAGCACCGATTCTTTTCCTATAAATAGTTCATTCATTCTCAACTCAAGAAAAAAAAAAGGAGAATCCCCTGAACTCAAAAACTCTCTCAACCCCAGAGACTCTCAACCCCAGAATTCACTCAGCAAAATACTCTCCCAACTCAAGAGGACTCCGAACTCAGAATTCATTCAGAACTCAAGAGGACTCCAAACTCAGAATTCACTCCGAACTGAGAATCCCCTGAACTACATCATGACCTGATCCCGCAAAGCGGGTACGTAGGCAGCTCACGAAGAGCACGGTCACGCCCCCCAGGCGAGCTCAACCTCCAGGCGAGCTCAACCTCCAGGCAGGGGCGATCTCCAGGTGAGCTCGACCCCCCCAGGCGAGCTCAACCTCCGGGCAGGGCGATCTCCAGGTGAGCTCGACATCCAGCCGAGCTCCACCCCCCCAGGCGAGCTCAACCTCCAGGCGAGCTCAACCTCCAGGCAGGGGCGATCTCCAGGCGAGCTCGACCTCCAGCCGAGCTCGACCCTCAGGCGAGCTCGACCCCCCCCAGGCGAGCTCAACCACCAGGCAGGGGGGCGATCTCCAGGCGAGCTCGACCCCCCAAGGCGAGCTCAACCACCAGGCAGGGGCGATCTCCAGGCGAGCTCGACCCCCCCCAACCGAGCTCAACCACCAGGTAGGTGCGATCTCCAGGCGAGCTCGACCCCCCAGGCGAGCTCAACCTCCAGGCAGGGGCGATCTCCAGGCGAGCTCGACCCCCAGGCGAGCTCAACCTCCAGGCAGGCTCGACCTCCAGCCAGGGTCGACCTCCAAGCCGAGCTCGACCCCCCATGCGAGCTCAACCTCCAGGCGAGCTTGACCCCCAGGCGAGCTCGACCCCCGGGCGAACTCGACCCCTAGGCGAGCTCGACCCCCCAGGCGAACTCGACCCCCTAGGCGAGCTCGACCTCTAGGCAGACTCGACCTCGAGGCAAACTCGACTCCCTAGGCGAGCTCGACCTCCAAGTAGACTCGACCTCCAGGCAGGCTTGATCACCAGGCCAGGAATCAAAGACGAAGAACGCATTCCCGACGAAGAAGAAGACAATATTATTTCCCTCTTTGCGATTCTAAGATCCTCTGAAGCTCTTGGACGCTTCGGGCTATGAGTATCGGTTCTTATGTCCCAAAGCCAATTCAAGAGACTATCGTAGAGACCATCATATGTTTCACAGTCAGCCAACAAGAGACGATGTCGTTTGCTCACTATTAATGGACGAACTTAAGTTTTGACTACAATATAACTTATTCAAATTATTTAACATTTACGAATTCATTATACACGCTCGCAGAGGAAAGCTAATGGTTTTATGCTCAGAGCGCTCGAGGCATGGGAGAAACTCCATCAAAAACTGATGGGAGTTGGACTATGCGTGGCGTTGGATAATAATAAATAAGTTTTATTTACACTAACAATTCATGTTTCAATTAACGTAATTAAATTTTTAATGTTTATATGCGAGTCCGGATCATAGAGAAGCTCGCTGATATACGATGGTAAGTTGAGGACTGAAGGGAGCCCCAATACAGCGAAGCTATAGGGCAGGCTGCGATGGCGCAAGTTCTTGGCACGCGACGTTACCGAGATACAGGGATAGGGCCATTGGTCCCTCGTTTGTATATGCTTGAAGCTTGGGCTCACGACATCGAGGTTGGAGCTTCATCTGCTCAAGTAGAGGAGCGGGAGGAAGAGATGTCCTTCCTATGGGAATGAGTGATGGATCTAGCTAATGCATTCGTCGTATCTCGGGCTGGGCCTAGTTTTGGACCGATCGAGTCGGGCCTTATGCCAAGGTTGAGCCAGATTGTGATACGTTACGACAAAAAGTCGCCATCATAGAGTTCCCTTCGTACCTCCGAGTGCACCCCCAAGGAATAGCCACGATCTGAGGATCCTTCGCCGTAATCGGTCTCCCATCAAAGGGATCATGATCGCAGCCGTGAGGCGTCCAACACCGGACGTGGAGGATGCGTTGGACAACCTCGAAAGAGTTGGAAGTTTATTGATCACACTTAGAGTTTTATATTTCAATTTGACATTTTTCATTATGTTATTATTTTTAGTAGTTTAAAATAAATGTATGGAACTTTTTTTTCATTTTGAAAGCACGTTTTGTATTAATTCACGGTTTCAGTAAATGAATGAAACTTTTGGTTTAATGTTTTTAAAAATTAAATTAAAATTTCAAATTATAATTATAATATGAAAATTATAATATCCAAAAATAAAATAAAATACTTTAGAAGCTGATAGTCTCTCCTGATGTCGCTTTTAATATTTTCTCACGAAATGATGGAAAAATATTAGAAGCGGCATTTCACTTCTACTGTTGCTTCTAAATTTTTCTGCCATTTTACGGGATCCTTTTCCCTGCCATTTTCGAAGACTTTGAAGCGACATCAGAGGCGACTAGTAGCTTCTAAACTTTAGAAGCAACGAGCATTTAAAACTTTTAAAGTTGATTCTAAAGGTCAAATAGAAGTTACTTTTTGACCTTTAAATGTTATTTGTAGTAGTGGTAATACTATTATAATACATTGGATCCATTAAATAATTTTCAAGGTATACCCTTCATGAATATCGTTAACTAGATGGGAATTACAAAATTATAATTTACCCTTCTAGTTTTTTATTTCCTTAACTCTTTTTTTTTGCAAATAAGAAAAAGCATAATATGTGAGATGTAGCTAACATGTCACTATGTTTAAATCAAATGAATTCATTTATTGATTACTAGCGTCGGTTTATTTACTAACATTCTCAAGAACAAAGCATGAGTTGATATTTATTGCATTCAAGCAATCTTGTACACGAATTTCATATCAGTGAGTCTTACAAGACCGACAATACACTTCCATATCACCAACCGTCGAGTTGTTAGTCCGTCAATGAGGAACTAACTAATTGACAAGTTAACTAAACATGAAGCGTCACAAGAAATTATGTCTCAGTTTGGGACTGAGATAATTACGAATGTACCTTATATTTGAGATATTAAGGCTTCGAGTATTTTAACTTTTTTGCTGCAAACCTTGAAACGTCACTGGTCTCCTTCTATATCTACATTTAAGATATCTAGGAAAAAGCTAGTCACAATTCTCTATGTCACAAAACCAGTAATTGGATTCAATTGTCTCTTCGACTCTTAGATTGAGAATGTCCGTTTAAACTTCCTCAGAAAAGATATCTTGCAAGTTTGTACTTGACTCTTCTTTAATTGTTAGTATTTTTCAAGACGTAAATTTTTAGACTTAAACAGATACTACTAAGAGAATGCATACTTCTACTTTATTAATTTATTATATACCTCTCGATAAGAATCTGCTATAAACTTTCGATTTTGAAAAGTGGGCATCACTCAAATATTTGTAACAAATCAGCTACTAAATAAAAAAAATAAAAAATAAAAAATTATTCTCATACTTTTCCAACAAATTAAACCTTAAGCAAATGGACTGCGTTCCCTTTCTTGGCCTTTAAGCATTATGGCCGTTGACAAGTAACCTGCTTCTCTATAATAAACACAAGTTTACTGCCAAAGTCATTTGTAATAAGAAAATTTTGCCTTCTATATATATTTTTATTCTATAAGAAAAGTTTACTGCCAGTTATTGTAATATTATATATATATATATATATATATATATATATATATATATATGTATATATTAAAGGGAAATTGCCACATCTACTATAATATCACTACTTTTTCCAATTTCCCACTAAAGTCATAATTTGGCCACAAATGCCACTAACTCAAATGTACAACTACCTTTTTACCCTCCTCTTAAATTTTTCTCACAACCCACACCAACTCTCCCTCATATCCCATCTCACTCCTCATTTTCGCTCATTCCCGCTCATATCTCTCCCTCGTTTTCTCCTCAAAATTCTCTCTCTCCTCAAATGGTCACTCCCCTCTTCTCTTCCTAAAACCGTCCACTTCTCCTCATTTCCCGTCTAACCATCGTCATCCCCACTTCTCCTCTGTCGCGTTCTCTCTTCCTCTTTCTCATCCTCGCGCTCTCTCTCATTCTCGCGTTCTCCATCTGTCGCGATCTCCCTCTCTCACCCAACCCCCAAATCCTAACCCTAAACCGTCCCGGAAATGGACGACGATAACGACTTTCAATCACCCAAATAACACGGGAAAAAAATGAAGTTGTTAGACGGAGTCCCCGGACAAAGACGAAGGCACCGGAGGAGTCGCCGTCTTCACCCAAACCGTCTTCACCCAAACCGTCTCGGAAAAGAAAAACAACAGCTTCACCCAAACCGGTGAAGAGTTCGGCGAAGAAGCCTCGGTGTAGGAAGGGGAAGCCCATGCATGTCACGTCTGACGCCGAGGAAGAAGAGCAAGCCCCCAAGTCCGCCAATATTCAGGTTAGTTTGGGGGTTTTCGGTTGATTTGTTGTTGATTGATGGGACCTTGATTGATTTTGGGATAGACTTGATTTAATTTCTGTTTAGTTTTGGTTAACTAGTTTTGGGTTATCTCGGTTTGCATTGGGCTATCTCGGTTTTGTTATGGTTTGATTGAATATTGTTGTTGTTGAATGAATATTGTTGTTGTTGAACTAATTGTTGACATTGATGTCAACTGTTGATGTCAATTGTTGACATCTATAAGTCAACAAATGGTATGAATATAGATGTCAACAATTGTCATCAACAGTTGACATCAATTTTTGTTGACTTTGATGTCAACAGTTGATGACAATTGTTGATATCTATATGTCAACAACTGGTATCAGTTGTTGACGTATAGATGTCAACAATTGCCATCAATAGTTGACATCAATGTTTGTTGACTTTGATGTCAACAGTTGATGGCAATTGTTGATATCTATATGTCAACAACTGGTATCAATTATTGACGTATAGATGTCAACAATTGCCATCAATAGTTGACATCAATTGTTGATTTTGATTTTCTCATTCTTTTTTGTAATGGTTTTCAGGGATGGGAGAGGTTTGTCCCCGAAGGGGAAATAGTGGACCATAATTTCAGTTTTTATGGTTCACTAGATAAATTTGAAGAAGCCGCTGACATGACAGCGGAGGAGACGGCTCTTTTTCAAGAGTCTTGCTTCGGCCAGTTTCTGAAGCTTCCAAAGATCAATAGGTCGTCCAAGATAATCAACCACTTGTTGATGAGGGTCGGTCAGTATGAAGGGCACGCGAGTGAGGATGCGCTCTTCATTGAGCTCGGGGGTGAACTTCGGGCTTTTACCATCCACCATTTTGCGGAGATCACGAGTCTTCGTATAATCGACAACTACGAAGCTGTCAACTATATCGAAGTTGTTGAAGACGGATTGTTCACGAGCTTCTTCAACAACGGGACATACAAGACTCGTGGCGTCCTAACCTCGCAGCTCAAAGAGAGCAAGGGTTGGCAAAATCCGACAAAGCGGGTGAAGCTCTTGCTTCTCCATTTTCTCATCAACGTTCTTCTCGCTGCCGCACCGCATACCAACATCTCAGACTGGGCGTACGTGAGGTTGGTGGAAGACCTAGACCAATTTAACTCTCATTCGTGGGGTAACGTGGTATGGAAGTTCTTTTTGGAATGTGCCAGGAAGTACATAAAGAACGTCTCCTTGAAGTCAGCCTCTAAGGGAAAGATCAACTTCCCTTCATTTATGTATCCATTACAGATATGGGCGTTTGAAACAATGCTCGTGCTCACGTCTCTCTCGTACTGCGAGAAAGTTTCAGAGACGGCATCTCCACTGATGCGTCGGTGGAAATCGGTGACACATGTTATTGACAACAAATTCCAACACATCGATTTTCAATCCAAGGATTTGGAATTCAAACCCCTGGGCGACGAGGAGTACATCGTGAGGAAGAACATGACGACCAAGCCACTGCCGAATGTACAAACATCCCATCCGTCGACAACATCTCATTCAGGGCCGAGCCAAGATTCTGAGGTATGTCAATTGAACACTGGCTCGGTTGTTATATATAGCACTATTTGTTGATTTCCGTCAAGTATGAATAACATTTCTAACATCTTTTTAAAACAGGCTCAGTTGAAAAATGTGGAAGACACAGTCAACCACATGAAGGGTGAATGGAGCTTATTCCGGATGGAGATGAGACAACGTTTCCATGAATTCACCAAGAGTGTGAAGGATCAATTGTTGGAGTTGTCCAACAAGAATTCTAAAGATAATCAACCAGAGGACAACGACGAGGAAGAAGACCAAGAACAAGAAGAAGAAGAAGAAGGAGGAGGAAAAGAAGAAGAAGAAGAAGAAGAAGAAGAAGAAGAAGAAGAAGAAGAAGAAGTGAAAGAAAAGGAGAAAGAAAAAGAAATAGATGGTACGTATATTATGTCAATAAATGCAATTATTGACTATAATTGTTGACATTGTTGTTAACTGATATTCCTATTTCTTGTTAATTCAGGACCGATCGAGATCGAAGACAATCAGTTAGATTCATCCCAAAATCTAACTGAATCACAAGCCAGATCGCACCTTTTACGACTGGATTACGAGCAGTTTGAGAGAGAGATGTACAACGACAGCCAACTGATTTATATTGGCTCAGTTCCTGAGGGCAAAACCTTGGGGGATATGGGTGATGAGATCAATGCTGCAACGGAAAAGGATAATCGGGAATCATGGGAGATCGTTCCGATATACATAGACGATTAACCGAGAAAACCTATCCGAATCACGAGATCTCCGGAGAAATTCACTCCGACTCCTATCCCAAGGCCGTACTTGAAGTTCACAATGTCGAGGAATCAAGCGCGTATCAGACACGAACAATCGCTCTGATACGACTCATTGGAGATGATTCTCCCATATAACCATATTAATGCGGAAAAATAATTAATTACGCTGATCATAAGCTAATTAAATTATGGTTATAATTAACAAGATCTAGTTATGTTTAATTAATTTAATTCACGAGAGCATATTTATCAAGCAACCGATTTGAACAAAAAAAACGAATACTTACATTGATTTTCGGTTCAGCTACAGAACGCTCCTAAACCAATAGCGTACTCCTTGCGTCGTCTTGATGAAGGACTCGAGGATGGCACCTTAGTCTTCCGAAACGTAATCTCCGAGACGAATAAGAAAGATGAGTGGGCATAGTCTTTATCTCACTAGATGAGAAACGTGGTGTCTCAATCTCGCTCTTATTTTACTAAGAATGGAAACGAATTTCCGAGGGGGAGAGGCAGAAAATTTCGCACGGCCAAGAGGGAGAGCCACAAAATTTTCCACAAATTAATTGCTTATTTTTGCCTTCTCATGAACCCCTATTTATAGTAGTAAAAGGAGATATTCATGGAACCTTCCAGAATATTTTATTTCCTTTTATTGTGTTCACACTAGTGGCTTAAATCTAAGCCATTGGATCTCAACAAGTGAATCATACTTTTTCTCTCATCCATCAGATCAATATCTATGGGATATTACTCTCTATTTAAATAGAGAATATTTTATTTAGTGAGATAATAAATGAGAATATATTATTTCCCTTTAAATAAATTCTCATATATTCTCCTAAATACTTTCATTTAAATAAGGAGAGAATATAGGACAATATCTTATATTATTCTCTCTCCTTTATTTAAACAACTAAAGAGAAAATATTGGTAAATACCAATTTGAAATTTTCAACTTGATGGCACACGGCCAAGGTGATTTGCGTAATCCCTAGTGCCAAAAAACCTAATTCGACTTTTCCATGTGTGCAAGGCTCAATTGCTTAAAACCCAATTAATCATTTATTTACTTGGTCCAACAATAAACAAATAATTAATAATTGTTTATTTACTTGATCAAACAATAAATAAACAATTCTACCATAAATATTTATTTAATTCTGCGAATACCCGTTTTCCAGAATTAATGTTGTCAATCACAATTACAGCAAGTGAGATTAATAATGATAAACATTATTATACGAAAGTTCTTATCCGCCTTTATCAGAGCCGAATCGGGGACTATGGACCTAGTAATAGAAGCTTAACAAATCCGATGAAAAAGACGAAATAGTCCTTTCTCTTTTTCCATCGATTCGTATAATCTTAGTCAAATACTCCACTTTGTAAGCCAAGACTGAACTCTCCTTTAATACTATAATAATATTTACTCATCGTGACGAGTGTCCACTGATATAGTCAGTTCGTGATCAAGATCCTCCAGGTTCAACCCGTATCGAGAGAAGTCAATTTTTCCGTTATACTTCCCTTGATACATATCAGCCCTAAGCATTGTTGCTTCCACAGCGACAGATTCTTTCGAACGTTACTTACTTCAAAAGTGCTAGCAATCTATCGGTTCTGGAATCAACCCTTAGGTGAGTGAACATTAACCTTCTTTCAGGAGGGCTGGATTCCGTATCTGTAAATCACTTCCCACTCGAACCATGCTCTGAGAGACTCCCAAGACATAAGTTGTGATTACCATGGATAGCCTTTTAGCGAATGAGTCAAATAGCTCAATAACATGACTCAGTGTCCATGATCACTTCAGGATTCAGATCAAGTCTCACTGTGACCATCATAGCGGCCTCGGTTAGTGTGTCGTAATAGTCTTTAAACGACACATCTACAATCAAGACCTGTCCAAGTCGTACACTTACCACAAGTGTAGAATGCTCCCACATAGTGATCAACCTTCACATATGTGTTCCACATATATGACTTTAGATATTGTTTTCCAGGCGTATATCAGTCATCGACCTCGTTTTAGCTCACCGCCCGAACTCAAGTGCCCAGCACGTGACTCAGTTTAATACGGAGGCTATGGAAGATAGTTGTTATTGATTCTAATTGTTTAGAAATCAACTCACTAATCATATAATGCTAATAAAGTAATCTTATTATCGAATTTAGTAAGCATTTATTCGTTATCTTCAAGTGGGCAATATTCCCAACAATCTCCCACTTTGACCAGTGAAGATAAGCTTCCTTCAGCCAATTTAATTCTTTGCCTGTTGTCAATGGTGCCCACAAGAAGAGTTGTAATCTTTATATTGTACATTTGATGTAATAAAGTCTCATGAAGACTCTTGCTTGTAATTGCTTATTCATTAATAAAAAGTTGAAATGTTCATTCATTCTTCTGTGTCTGTTTGAAGCTTTATGATAAAACATTAGTCTTTAGTCCATAAACAAACTAAACAACTTACAAAGAGACAAATGTAGATTTGCATGAACAAACTCTTCGTAGTTTGCTTAAAACGATATATTCGCAATCTAAGGGTCAAAGGACTATTGACCTCAGTACGATTGTTAGGAGAATCTATGATGTCTGGTTATGGGGCATTGAGAGTTGGAGACTCTATAGCTCTTCTAGGTATCTTCCGAAGGTACTGAATTGACCAGTGCACTTCTAGAGACAAGATAAGAACAAACCATTTAACCTCTTATGTCTCGAAGTCACTACGTATGAATTGCATCGTGCTTACCTTAATCCTGAAATGAGACATGCCATTTCACACCTTACGTATTCTCATTTGAGAAAGTCAGAGTTCGGACTCACTATGTGATTCCGAACAAGGCCTATTGGTGAAGTACTAAGCTGTGAGAATTTCATGAGTAACTTTGTGAAGTTCTCATAGATATGGAATTAATGTACAAGATTGCTGAAATGCAATGTATATCACCTCATGCTTTGTTCCTTGGAGTGTGAATAAATGAACTGGCCAGTGTCCAACTTGAGTCTTGACTCTTTTGGATGAAACAATGTGACTTGTTAGCTCCTCGTCAATACATCGTTTCTAACTTATTCACAAGCGACAAATGAGTTGAGGAAATAACAGCTAGAAGGGTAAAATGGTAATTTTGTAAATCCCGACTAGTTGATGATATTCATGAAGGGTAAACACTGATAATATTCTGTGGATCCACTCATTACAATTAGGTTGAATTCTTGAGTAGAAAATAAATTCATTTGAACCGAGAGATTTTCAGTGTCAACTCTTTAGTGGAGTCAGTTTACATTAAGCTAAACTTGGAAAAGGTTTGTGAACTTTTGAGTCCAAGTGTTTAGCTCAAGCTTTGCTCATTTGGATCCATGAGATCACTGTCACGAATCACATCGAGTAGGAATAGTTAAACTGGAAGCTAAGTCAAAACAAGAACGAAAATTGTCAAAAGGGTATTTTTGTCTTTTGAGACATAGGATGAAATGAATGTCAATAAATTTTTTGACATGGTCATTTGATGACATGCATCACTCGGCCAAAATTAGATTTATTGGGCCTTGTGGATTAATTTCATTTCATAAGAATTTTATTGAAAATTCTTAATGGGCCTTTTTCATGTTGTCATGAACAAATGGAAAAGCTTCTAGAAGCCTTTTCTAGATGGTTTTAGGCGCCCAAATACCCAAGGGAAAGAGAGAATATTTTGTGCATTAGTGTATGTAGATACTTGTCAAAAGAAAAATAGGAAACAAATTTCTCAAGGAGGGAAACTATTTGGGCGGCCAAGACAAGCAAAGAAGAGGAAACAAATTAGGAAACAAATCCCTTAAGGGAATAGACATGTTGGGCGCATATGGAGAAAATGGGCAATAAGAGATTGCTCATGAATGCTTGGAAAAAAGAGGAAACTCCCATTTCTAAGGCTAACCCTTCTCCTATAAATAGGGCCCTCATTCTCATTGTTTTCTCATCCCACATAAGTTAGAGATTGAGAGCTTCTCTCTCTAGACCTTGTGGCCGCCCATCTCCTCTCTCTCTCTAAGTTCTTTTCGTTTTTGTTTTGGCACCTAGGTCCTCATTCGACCTAGCGTTTTAGCTCTTCGACTTTGAGACTTGTTCTTAAGTCATAGTGTTTAAAAATTCCCACACACTAATTCCTTTTTCTCTCGAGTGATTTAGTGATAGAAACTTTCGTGGTTGCTCGAGTTGCCGAGGAAGGAAGAGAGACGTGCTGCGAGGGGAGCCGAACGTTGCAACCTTTTTCCAAAAGCTTCTCAACGTTCAAGCGTCTAAAAAGGTTAGTAAACTTCTATGCTCATATTAGTTTTTATTTACATGTGCTTGCTCTTTGTCTAGGTTAGTAAAAACTGTTTTACTTGAAAAAGAAAATTTTAAAATTCCGCCGCTTACCGAAGCATTAAACTTTTTCTTAAACCCCATATCAATTCCAACATTGCCATCATTATAGACGGTTTAGACTTTGACCCAGGATTGAGATTCCCATCATATGGATTCCCACTTTTATCTATACTCTATCATTTTTGTCGATCTGACATATGTCCCATTTTCATATTATTCTAGTTCATGCATTTTGCAAATGATCTTTGACTTACCATTTAAGGTCAAGTCAAATTGTTCATCGTAAATAAATTTACTTTAGAACAAATTAACACTTCGCATACCTTTAGATTATACACCAGACTTTATATCTAAAGATAACAAGTTTCCCTATCAAGGTGTACATCCCTTTGGTGCCAAATCAGGTTGCACCATTGCATGGTTTGATCTCATCACCACTTACTATAGTGTGATTTATTGAACGTGTTTGAATAAGAACTTATTGACCTATTTCCATTACTTGGTTATTTATAGTTCATCCTTGTTTGTCGTGTTTATATTCAATATATACACAGGACTTTAAGGATCTACTATATTTAAATAACTAAGTATCTCACTATTTCCATAAATTACAGTGTTTATAACACATGTAGTTATTCTCGGAAATACGACATTGTCTAAGGTCTAATTATTAGTCCTTTTAAAGACAATGTCAATAACCTCAACATTGAGCTCATACCTTATGTCAATAATGTATGTTTGAGACATAATGGAACGAGCATGTCGTTTCTAAATTTAATTTTAGAAACAATTAGCTCAGTCAATTTACTTGTGTCATAATGAGGTCTAGAACTATAATAGTAATGACTTTATTCATGACACTTGTTTAGGAGCTACACTTATCGATCATTATCAAAATATTGATTATAACAAACACCCATGTACAATCATGATTAGTTTGTTAAGTACTTAGGATCTACCTTTCATATTTTAAAAGGTTTAGTAGTATAACTATTTCGATCCACGTCTTTATGTTATTGGAACTTCATCCTCAAAGGACAGTTCATCTTTAATTTTGAAGATCCGAAATGAAGTAGTTCGTGGTATCAGAAAGAAGAGTATGATTGATGATAGTGTCTCTCCTTAAGGGCTCAATCCCTTACCTTATAGCTTATTAAAGCTTAAACAATTTCATTAACCCTTTTATAGATCTCTCTATTCCTTTAAGCTAATAGCTTAACAGGTAGATCTATTAAATATGGGCTAATAACTTTCAGACAAGTTAGTTTGATCGAGAGTGATATCTCAAGATCATGTCTTTCCATTTAAGGAAAGTTTATTGTTGATGAGAGTGACAAGGATCCATTCTAGGATGCTCCCACTAGGTTATTGATTTTAACGACAAGATAATTCAAAATTATCCTTCATTTCAATTCATTGATTTATGTGGCAAGGTAATCATTGATTACTCTTCCACTTTAATTATTGAATAATAACATATACATTCCGGTTAAGGATGCCATCTTCAATGATGGGTTTAATCCTATGAAGGATGTTGCTATTTATTGAACAACAAGTGGCTAGATTTCATTAAAGAAAGCTCCCACTCTTTTTTTGAACAATAGTGACTAGAATCCAATTAAGGATGCTCCCACTCAATAATATTGGTTATTTAGTGACTAGGTTCCATTTATGGATGCTCCCACTATGTCAATGAATAAGAGTAGCTAGGTTCCAACTAAGGATGCTCCTACTCGATTATTGAATTTTAGAGTGGCTAGGTTCCAATTAAGGATGCTCCCACTCAATCAATAAATCTAGAGTGGCTATGTTCCATTCAAGGATGCTCCCACTCAATCAATACGAATATTAGTGACTAGGTTCCAATTAAGGAAGCTCCCACTAATTTAATTCATCATCAACACTAACTTTTAGTTGTGTCTCCTTTATTACTTATTATTCGCACAAGTCATTGTTGAATAATGGTAATAATTATTTAGACGCTTTCAAAGCTCTAAATAGTTTTTAAACAATAAAACATATTCAACATAAGAATTTAATGAAGCAATAAAAGCTAATTAAATTCTAACAGAGATAATAACTTAGAAAATATTTATATTTATTTATTGTGCTTCTATATAGCATACGAACGGAAAAAACGTGACCTTCATATTCTATATCTTTTTCATAAGGACATAAGCATTCATGCATATTCAAATATCATAAAAGCAATCAAGGCATTCGATTAAAGAAGGAAATATTTAAAGACACAACCATGTGTTCATAAATAATGTAATAAAACATAAAGAAAGAAAGATTCATCCTATCTGGAATAACCATAAAAGCTACAGTCCAGAAAACGTCGGATTATTAAATGACACATCCCATGTTCAAAAATAAATCCAAAAATGAAAGTAATAAAACTAGCGGGAAATTAGATCTTCAAACGGAGCATGAGCTTCTCTACAATTCGGGCTTGAATCCGACATTGTTTAGCAAGCTCGTCTACACAAGTGTGCTCCATCAGATCTGCTCTGCAACAAGAAAAGAAGTATGCTTATTAATAATTATCCTCAAAACATTTTTAGGATATCTTTAATCATGAATTTTAAGGTACCACACCAGCATTCTTCTTGTTTTTCTCAAGCTCAGCCAAGTACAAAGGACAATGCCTCTTCCAATGGCCTTCAGTGTTGCAGTGGTGGCATTTACCAATGCTTTCTCGCTTCTTCTCTTTTCCTTTTCCACTTCTCTTGAAGTTCATCATTTCCTTCTTAGCGGGACCTTTCCCTTTTGAAGTATTCGGGCGTGCCTTAGATGACTCAGCACTAGAAGTCAACTTCTTCTTGGTTTTAGGCGAAGAACTCTTGTCAGCATAGAGAGCTAACCCTTTGTTCTTCCGATGTCGAGTGATAGACTCGAAAGTCTGTAGTTCATTCAACAACTGAGACAGTCCATACGTCAACTTGTTCATGATGTAGTTGGACGTAAACTGTATGAAGTCACTCGAAAGGGAATTCAGGATTATTCCCACCTGAGTAACCTCATCCATATGTGCCCTGTGGAGTTCAGCTTCGGTGAAGTAGTTAGTCATCTTTATGACATGATTCCTCACCGGAGTTCCCGCAGTCATCCTAGTGCTAGTGCACTTACGAGTGAGCTCAATGCGGGCTTGCTCGCTTTGCATCCCAAACATTTGTTGCAACGAGTCAAGGATCTCCACAACGGTCTCCTTCCCTTTCATCTTAGTTCGCAACGCATCAAATATGCTTGCGAGCATATAGGCCACCGCCTTGTTATTGGCAGTAGTCCACTTGTCATAGTCCTCCCTCAAGTTCTTGGAGGCACCATGAGCAGGAAGAGGAGGTCTGTCTTCAGTGAGGATAAAGCGAATGCTTTCACTCACAAGCACAATGTTGAGATTCAACTTCCACTTAGGGAAGTTATCTCCAGTCAGGACATCTTTCGACAACAGGGCCATAATAGGGTTCGACATGATTACTAAAAACATAAAAGTACATTTACTAGCAATATGAAAAGAAACAACCATCAATATAATTTAGGAAATAAAAACTATAATGCAAACATGCACGGGATAAAATACTAATCAAAAGAACCCAATTTTTATATTCCAAGGTAATTCGACTAATAGCCACAGCCCGTTTCACTCTGGTGACGTAACGGAGTGCACCTAGTGAAAATGAGAACCATCTCAGATTAGTGAGCAATCATAGTACATGTACCTTCATAACTACGCTCACTAACTACCAATTTCATAGGAATCTTTGGCCACATGAGCAACCACCGGTTGGTTCATGCATGAGTCAACCCAACATTTCAGTGAAAAAAATCTAGCCATACGCACTAGCGTAACTAGTACACGCAGAGATCAACCCTCCCACCTATCATCAGAGACACAACCTTGGTATTGGAATCAGAAAAGCCCTTCCGAATGGAACTGACCACCACGTTTAGAAAACCGCCGGTCATGAGGGGATCTTTCATCCTCACGGTGTTGTGTCAATGTTGGAGACCTTACGACTCAATATACTTTCAGTATTTTAATTTTTCTAGCATTAACTTTAATCTAGGTGATCCAATCGAGTTAACTAAGTCATATTAAAAACTCGAGTGTTTCTAAGCTACCCTTAAAAACAGATGTTTCGATATAGCTTAGTGATTAGGAATTCGTGACATCTAGTCTTGATTATCCTAATAGTATTCCATCACGGAAAAGCTCCCAGTAGAGAAGGTGAGACACTAGGTCTTCTTAAGTACCTCTCAGCTTAGCCTCTTATCGGCTTGGTGACAGAGCTCTCCGATCCGTTCAACTCATTCATTAATTAACTATCCTAATCCAATTAGACAATTTTAATGAATGAAAGCCCATGACAACCATTAACATACGATATATGATCTAAGTTATAGCATACCAGCATGGCATAGTAATTAAATAAACAAGCAAGAGCATGCAAGAATGGTTTGATTCGGATTGATCGTTTCCTATTTGATTCTATAAAGTAAATCAAGATGAGCCCAATCATATTGGCCCATGGATTCAATTGGGCCCATTCTTATGTCCCTTAGAAAAATAAATCAATAACAAATTATTTAATTTTTCTATTTTTTTAATGAGTGGGCCCGTGGGCCCACTAAGGTTTCCGGGCTGAGGCCCAGACGAATCCACTAATCTTGACCCAGGTCAAGATTAGACTTGAGGCTGCACCGGACCGCCGCCGCCACGAGGGCGCGGCCCGGCACGAAGAGGACGGCCGAGACTTGTCACAAAATTTTGTGACAAGTTTTCTTGTGGCGTAGTCGTGGAGGCTTTCTTCGTCCGTCATGCTTCTTCGTTGTGTGTCCGTCTCTCGCCGATCGTCGTGATCAAGAACGTCGCACCATCAGATTACAACAATAATAATAATAATAATTACATAAAGCCTATACCCTTTGAATTTCGGGTTTACAAAAAAATATAGAAAATCGAGAATCAAATATTCTACGATCAAACCACAAATCACAATCCACATATCATAAATTGAATTGCATGAAATTCACATCCACATATAATTTCATTCAAACCATATTTAAATTAATTACGAGAACGAATCGATTAATTAATCATAACATCTAGCTCTAATACCACTTGTCGGGGAATCAAGCGCGTATCAGACACGAACAATCGCTCTGATACGACTCGTTGGAGATGATTCTCCCATATAACCATATTAATGCGGAAAAATAATTAATTACGCTGATCATAAGCTAATTAAATTATGGTTATAATTAACAAGATCTAGTTATGTTTAATTAATTTAATTCACGAGAGCATATTTATCAAGCAACCGATTTGAGCAAAAAAACAAATACTTACATTGATTTTCGGTTCAGCTACAGAACGCTCCTAAACCAACCGCGTACTCCTTGCATCGTCTTGATGAAGGACTCGAGGAGGGCACCTTAGTCTTCCGAAACATAATCTCCGAGACGAATAAGAAAGATGAGTGGGCACAGTCTTTATCTCACTAGATGAGAAACGTGGCGTTTCAAATCTCGCTCTTATTTTACTAAGAATGGAAACGAATTTCCGAGGGGGAGAGGCAGAAAATTTCGCACGGCCAAGAGGGAGAGCCACGAAATTTTCCACAAATTAATTGCTTATTTTTGCCTTCTCATGAACCCCTATTTATAGTAGTAAAAGGAGATATTCATGGAACCTTCCAGAATATTTTATTTCATTTTATTGTGTTCACACTAGTGGCTTAAATCTAAGCCATTGGATCTCAACAAGTGAATCCTACTTTTTCTCTCATCCATCAGATCAATATCTATGGGATATTATTCTCTATTTAAATAGAGAATATTTTATTTAGTGAGATAATAAAGGAGAATATATTATTTCCCTTTAAATATATTCTCATATATTCTCCTAAATACTTTCATTTAAATAAGGAGAGAATATAGGACAATATCTTATATTATTCTCTCTCTTTTATTTAAACAACTAAAGAGAAAATATTGGTAAATACCAATTTGAAATTTTCAAACTTGATGGCACACGGCCAAGGTGATTTGCGTAATCCCTAGTGCCAAAAAACCTAATTCGACTTTTCCATGTGTGCAAGGCTCAATTGCTTAAAACCCAATAAATCATTTATTTACTTGGTCCAACAATAAACAAATAATTAATAATTTTTTATTTACTTGATCAAACAATAAATAAACAATTCTACCATAAATATTTATTTAATTCTGCGAATACCCGTTTTTCAGAATTAATGTTGTCAATCACAATTACAGCAAGTGAGATTAATAATGATAAACATTATTATACGAAAGTTCTTATCCGCCTTTATCAGAGCCGAATCGGGGACTATGGACCTAGTAATAGAAGCTTAACAAATCCGATGAAAAAGACGAAATAGTCCTTTCTCTTTTTCCATCGATTCGTCTAATCTTAGTCAAATACTCCACTTTGTAATCCAATATTGAACTCTCCTTTAATACTAGAATTATATTTACTCATCGTGACGAGTGTCCACTGATATAGTCAGTTCGTGATCAAGATCCTCCAGGTTCAACCCATATCGAGAGAAGTCAATTTTTCCGTTATACTTCTCTTGATACATATCAGCCCTAAGCATTGTTGCTTCCCCATCGAAAGATTCTTTCGAACGTTACTTACTTCGAAAGTGCTAGCAATCTATCGGTTCTGGAATCAACCCTTTGGTGAGTGAACATTAACCTTCTTTCAGGAGGGCTGGATTCCGTATCTGTAAATCACTTCCCACTCGAACCATGCCCTGAAAGACTCCCAAGACATAAGTTGTGATTACCATGGATAGCCTTTTAGCGAATGAGTCAAATAGCTCAGTAACATGACTCAGTGTCCATGATCACTTCAGGATTCAGATCAAGTCTCACTGTGATCATCATAGCGGCCTCGGTTAGTGTGTCGTAACAGTCCTTAAACGACACATCTACAACCAAGACCTGTCCAAGTCGTACACTTACCACAAGTGTAGAATGCTCCCACATAGTGATCAGCCTTCACCTATGTGCTCCACATATATGACTTTAGATATAGCTTTCCAAGCGTATATCAGTCATCGACCTCGTTTTAGCTCACCGCCCAAACTCAGGTGCCCAGCACGTGACTCAGTTTAATACGGAGGCTATGGAAGATAGTTGTTATTGATTCTAATTGTTTAGAAATCAACCCAATAATCATATAATGCTAATAAAGTAATCTTATTATCGAATTTAGTAATCATTTATTCATTAGCTTCAAGTGGGCAATATTCCCAACACACAAAAAACATCGATCGCCCGATGAAGAACCCTCTCACTGCTCAGTTCGATTCAACGTCTCTCGTGGACGTACTCGTGATGGAGACTTTGGCTTAAGATCGGCTTGAGGAAGAAGAAGGACGATGAAGGCTTATGGTATGTGAAAAGGGAAGATCATTTACCATGGAGATGGGATTTCACAGAGGTAGAAGTCAGGTCAAAAACTTTCTTTTACACCCTTTGGACTGAAGAAGAATGGTTGTGCGATCAGGTATGACTACTACTATCTACTTACTTTTCATGTAATAAGATTGATGTCTGTTGACAATAGATGTCAACAATAGACATCAATTGTTGACATCTAGATGTCAACAGTTGACACAACGTCAACAATAGATGTCAATTGTTGACATCTAGATGTCAACAATTTACGTCTATTGTTGACCTCTAGATGTCAACAATTGACATCTATTGTTGACATTGATGTCAACTGTTGACATCTAGATGTCAACAGTAGATGTCAATTCTTGACATCTAGATGTTAACAATAGATGTCTATTGTTGATTTCTATTGTTGTATGTTTTTTTTACAATTGATATTATATTATATTAATATCCTTCACCTTTTCATTATTTTTGCAGCATGTAGATGTTGTGTCATACTACCTGAGGAAGAAGAGAATGACAGGTGAGTTGAAAGAATCGTTCACAATAATGAACAGTTTCTTTCATAGCTACTGCATCCAAGGGTACGAAGCATGGCTCAACTGTGAAGATAAAGATAGGTTTCATTGGACAAACCAGTCCCGAATCCATGACTACATTACAGCCACCAACAAGTCCTTGAAGCATTCTTCTCCCTGGGTGGACGTCGGGGTAGTTTACCATCCTGTATGCTTCACAGATAGGTCACATTGGCTTCTTCTAGCTGTGACGATTCGGGAACGTTCTATCATGATCTACGACTCGTTGTCCGGGAACAAGCATCACCGAAAAATGGTAACGGCCCACGTACAAAAAATTGCTGAATTTCTCCCGTTAGTTCTTTGTTCTGTTGGTGCGTTTGATGGGCTGGGGATTGAAGACACAAGTTCGTCGAAGTTCAAATTCGGAACTTACACGAACATGCCTCAACAGAATAATGGGTACGTATTGCTATTATAGAATAATATCATATTATTGAACATTCAAGATGTCTAATTTCAAATTTTTAAAAACAGTGGCGATTGTGGAATGTTTGTTATAAAGGCCATGGAGTTTTGACTCACGGGTATGATCTATCGGAAATCCGACAAGACGACATGGCCATGTATCGACAAAAGATCACAATTGATCTATACAGACACGAGACGGTTAAAATAGCAACAAAAGTGGGTTCAGACTTTGAAATGGATGATGATTAGGAAACTTTTTATTTTGGTTGGTTAAATTATGACATTCTCTTTATTTAAGTACTAGTTTGTTCATATAATAGATTAAACAATCTTTTGTAGTTCATGTACTAGATTATGTACTCTTATGTGAAACATCTGTTGTCAATGACTAGTTTGTTAATATATAAAACATAGTATAAATAGACATATTAAGAAGTTTCAGGCATTCAAGTCATACGAAAATCCATACATAAATATTATGAAGTTTAGACCAATGATGTGTGGAATTCATCGGCAGAGTCATTTCTTGTTAATCATCATCCTCTTATAGTAGAGGAGTTCCTCTCTCTGGATTTTCAGCATAAACAGTCGTGTCCCCTTGGGCACGACTTTCATAAAATCTCCTTTTTTCTTCAACTGAGTCTCCCAGTCGTCTCCGAGGATTTCTTTCATAACACTTTCGCGACACATGAGGATTTCTAATGTCAACAACTGATGAACTCTGTAGAGTTTAGACGTCAATTTCTCTCATCAGTTGTTGACATTAGATGTCAACAATGGACGTCAACTGTTGACATCTGATGTCAACAACTGATGAACTCTGTAGATTCTTAACAGGGAACATACCCAAACAATATCCTAAAATTTTAACCACAAAATTTAGGGAAAAAGCGAAACGAACCTTGTGTGCGACTTGGTCTTGGACTAAATCTGGAGTTTTGAGTTTGGCGTTTGGATCTCGTCGGCGTTTGGGTCTCGTGGGCGTTTGGGTCCTCGGGTTTTAGAGAGCTGGTGCGAGAAAGAGAGCTGGTGCTCGGGCTCCTAGGTTTCTTGGGTCTAGTGGCTTTGGGGTAAAGAAAGAGAAAGCGAAAGAGAAAGAGAGAGAGATCGGGAAAAAAACAGTCCGACGAGGGGACAGAGAGAATGAGAAGAGATAAGAGAGAGAAGAGAGAGTGAGAGAAAGAGATAGATTGACGGGAAGAGAGAACGAGAAAGAGGAGATATAAGACTGACGCGAAGAGAGAGAGATAGCCAAATAGAGTGTTGGTGAGATTGTAAGAATGTAAGAGGTGAATGGTAAATAGGTAGTTTTGCATAGGTGTTAGTGGCATTGGTGTCCAAATTATGCATTCGGTGGAAAATAGGAAAAAGTTATCATATAGGTAATAGATGAGACGATTTTCCTATATTAAATAAAGTGGAAAGTCTTTGAGGCACAACTAGACTTCTAAAATATAGGCAGCTAAAAAACTATTCGTGCTTTCTTTGGTTTTCACTTCTACCTATGATATAGAACTATAGAACAAACTTTTAGAGCCTTTAGTAACATGATTAGTCAATATAGTAATCGCTTACTTTCTGAAAATTGAATATAATTGGTGGTTTTTTCTTTTCTTTTCTATTTGTTCTTCTGGCTTTATTATACACTTATAGCTTTATAGCTAAAAAGTTGGTATCCATTATATAACCATTGCCAAGTTCAAAACCTTGTTTGGATGCAATTTGTTTTGCAGAAAACGAGTATAGTGAACAATCCGTCTTACATCTGCAAAAATCGTTTCACATAGCAAATTTTTTGTCTAGCTGGGTTAGAAAAGGTAGATTTATATAAAACTACCCATTGCATCAGGTCCCACAAAAACCCATGATAAATCAGAATTATTTTCCACAGCCCAACGGAACGATGATAATAACAATAAAAATAAAATAAAAAGACACAAGCAGGCACTTGAAGATAAACGAAAGATATGAATCATTTTCCTCATTTCAGAGATAGGCAGTCCTTTGGGAACAATCTGATCTTTGAGCCACATGCAAATTCCGAACCCAACGGCAAATAGAAATAGTGTCATCGTTACAAATCGGATAAAAGAATACCTGAGGTTTTGATACAATAATCAACTGTGCATTTTTTTTTTTCGATGAACTTCCCGATCTCCCTGATTATTTAAATCGTGTCACTTTTGCCAAGCTTAAAAATGAAATCGTCTGAAATCATCCTTAAATATCATACATCTTGCACTTTAGCCATTATGTCATTTTCCAACTGGACCATAAAAATCCAACTAGAACACCTAAAATTCTGACAAATTTTAATTACTTAAATTCTGACCAACGGGATTAGGAGAATCAATCAATTTTATATTCTCTTTTTTTCTTCCGTCTTTTGAGCGTGTTGATCTAAAATGTTTGGAACAAAGGAAGATCTCAAAGCTCTCGAGTTTACCTGAAGAGACTTACGGTGCAAGGAACCCACAGGCACAGAGCTCCTCTACTAAATTATGCCTCTTACCAGTTGGTGATAGACCCGCAACATTTGATTCACATCTTGAATCTCTTACAAAAACTTGAATACATAAAACCACCACTCAGAACAAGAAAAATCCTTGTGAGAAAGACAGACGTTCCATCAAAATTATTTCAGAAGTCAAATTACAGCAGAAATAGCTCCAAAGTTTTCTACATAAATAAAGAAAAATAATAAAAAAAACCGAACAAAATCATCAAAAACATGGAGAATAAATCATCAGCGAACTTGCTTCTTCATCCAAATATTGAAGGGGATAAATATTTCCCATGATTAGAAAGAATACTCTAATGGAACAACAATAATCCAAAACGGATTTACTTGTATATAAGTGCATCACGTCCGGGCCCAACACCGATGTAATTCACGGGAACGCCAACGAGCTCTTCTATCCTCTCCACGTATTGCTGCGCAGCCTTTGGAAGGTCCGAATATTTTCTGACCGACGATATATCCGTATTCCATCCAGGCAATACTTCATATTCCACCTGTATAGAATTTGATAAATCGCACACAAAGTCAGAACAAAAAGACTAACATTTTTTTAAAGAAATTCACAGCTCGGCTCACCTTCAACTGCTCGAGAAGGCGAAGGTCGGACGGGAACGATTTGATTGGCGTTCCATCGGCGTGCTTGTAAGCGACCCCCAATTCGATTTCGGAAAACTCGGACAAGACATCGAGCTTTGTGAGATTAAGGGAAGAGAAACCGTTGATTTGACAGCAGAACTTGAGTGCGACGATGTCGAGCCAGCCACAGCGGCGCGGACGGCCGGTGGTCGTCCCGAATTCTTGGCCAGCGAAGCGGAGGAGGTCCCCGCCTTGGCCCAACATTTCCGTCGGGAACGGACCTGACCCAACTCTTGTAGTGTACGCTTTTACCTGCAAACAACTCATGTCAAACATTCATTTATTATTATTATTATTATTATTATTATTATTATTATATACAAGTAGAGGCATAGTTCTAATGTCGAAATTCAACTTTTGTCCTCGCGCAGAAAAAAAAAAATATATCTTGGTGATCAACGGCTTGTTGAGATCCACTAACAGGTCACAGTTTAGTGGGAAAATATCGTATGTATATCCCTTGAGTTTAATTGAAGCGCGGCGATTATTCTCATAGATTCTATAAATATCAGATGTATCCTTGACATTACTATTAATATACCCTAACAAGTTTTATTGAGTCAAATATCCTTTCTATGACTTTCATTTGAATTTCTCGGAGAATTTGATTAAAAAAAGGCAATCAGATTGGCAATCAAAGAAGAAAGTTTTCAAAGAAATTCAAACAATAGTTATAAAAAGGGTCATATTTGACTCAATAAAACTTGTTAGGGTATAAATATGCAATTTATAGAAATGTTAAAGGGATACATCTGATATTTCTAGAAACTACGAGAATAGATGCCTCAGTTCGATCAAATACAAGAATTGAAAAAAAATTAAAAATTAAAAAAAATCCTTAAGAGTATTGTTAGAAGGCTAAATTTTTTAAAGGGAAGAATAGGTTCAGGGGATATGTTGTGGTGAAATAAAATCGAACCGTTCTTTAGCCACAAGAATCATAGGTTTATATAAAATACCATCAGCAACTTTATGAGAAGTAGAAAGAGGAGAGAAGAGTTACCACTCCGATCAGATCGCCGATGACTCTGGGCGCGATTCCAAGACCGGTGCAAATCCCACCGGCGGAAGGGCTTGAAGAAGTGACGAACGGGTATGTCCCAAAGTCAATGTCCAACATGGTGGCTTGGCCTCCCTCGACCAAGACCTTCTTGTTCTGCGAAATGGCGTCGTTCATGACGAGCACGGTGTCGACGATGAACGGTTCGAGCCTCTCGGCGAACCTCTTGTACTTCTCGACCTCGTCTCTGAGCACCTCTGGCGTGTACTCGAAGCCCTTGAACCTCGCCGCGGCGTCCGAGAGAATGAGATCGAGCTTCTGCGGGAAAGTGTCCATGTGCCTGAGATCGCCGACCCTGATTCCGTTCCGGTTGGCCTTGCTTGAGTAGCACGGTCCGATCCCTCTCTTGGTGGTCCCGATGAAGGACTTTGCGAGCTCGGCTTCCCTGAGGCCGTCAATCTCTTGGTGGAAGTCGAAGAGGAGGTGGGCCCGGTCCGAGACGAGGATTCTGCCGCCGCAGGAGACTCCGTTGGCTTCGAGGCCGTCGATCTCGTTGAAGAGACCGGGAAGGTGGACCACGACTCCGTTGCCGATCACGCACATGGTATCTTCGTTGAGAATGCCTGAAGGAACAAGGTGAAGAGCAAACTTCTTTCCCTCCGAGTTGTAGATTGTGTGCCCGGCATTTGCCCCGCCCTGCTCAGAAAAAACAATTTAATTAAAAAAAATTAACCTCGTAAATTCTCATGACATCGATATACTCAGTTCATTGAAGAAAAAAAAATGTATTAGGCAACAATTGAACCGCAATAGAAAAGAGGATATGGTCACACATCATCCAAGTCCAACCATTTCTGGGAAAATGGAAAACATATTAGGGCAACAATTGAACGGCTATAAAAGAAGATAATATTGAAAGTAAGAGATGATAGGCAAAAATGTTAAGTGGAAATTTAGGGTGATTCCCTTTGGGAGAGAAGAGGCCTCTCTAAAGCTTGTATTATCTCAATAAACAACAACCATTTATCAGATAAGGTATTCAACTTATAGCATCTTCAGAGCAACAAGAAATATAGCCTCTGAATTCTCATATAGCATAACATGCTCAGATCCATTGGAAAAAAGAGAAACAGAAAGAGTTATCATGAAACTTAATTTCAGCAATGAAGCCACACGCTATGAAAAAAAACTTTACGAAAATAAAACGATTACACAGCTCATAAACCCGACAAGTAAATCATAAACCGAAATCGCCAACGACCAAGTATCAGAATGAATATATAAACAAAACTAAAAACCCCAGCTTGAAAGAGAGAAATTGTCGAAAACACGGTTTGTTTGTTTGTTTTTTTACCTGACAACGAGCAACGATGTCAAAGTGCTGAGCCAATATATCGACAAGCTTTCCCTTTCCCTCGTCGCCCCATTGGCAACCCAACACACCCGAAACCTGACTCAATGACTCGATGTGACTCAGTCCCTTCGCCCCCGACTCAGCTACGCTCAGCGATGCTGCTGAAGCGGGCTTCATGGAACAGACGATCATGCTTCTCGGGGACACACGGGTCCGCAGAGTCCGAGGGAGCGACAGTGGGATCGAGTCCAGGGTAACGGATGAGAGCTTCATTGTGTAATGCCTTCTCATATATACAAAAAAAAAAAAAAAAAAAAAAAAAAAAAAAAAAAAAAATCAATACCCATCACAAACATGATTGCTCCATAAAAAAAAAAAAAAAAAAAAAAGTACAACTCTGAGACGTCGTGATATGTGCATTTAACCGATGATATCCGTTTACATCATACGAAAATGTCCAAACCTAAAAATTGGGCCCACTCATTCATTGGTGAGGCAATCACATGTTGACGCTGGTAATTCCTAAGATGGAAATCGCTCTTGAAACAAGAGGTACAGACATAATTTCAGAACTTACAAGATTGGGATGACAGTAAGTTAACAGCTTCTGGTGACTGGCCGTGAAGTATCCAAAACCTGTTGATACGATGAGCTTGAAACCCCAACGGAGCGACGGCGACGGTGACGAGGCGTCTGGCACCGGAGGAGGTGGTGGTGGTGAAGCAGGGTCGCTGAGGTCGTAGTGGTGACTCTACTAGTCTGAGTGTGTGTGTCCTTTGGTTAGTGGAAAGGGTTTTAATTTTTTAAAAATATATAAGACGGGCCGGGCCGGAATAGTCTAATTCTTAAAAAACTAGTTGATTTTCTTATGCCTTAAAAAAAAAAAAAAAAAAAAAAAAAAAAAAAAAAAACTAATTGATTTACAAAATAACTTATGTTAGTTAAAATTGTAAGTTGCAAAATAGCCAATAAATAAACATGCACATAAACTTACTGATACATGAATGAATTTTTATTCATGGATCATGGTTGTACTTGTACTTGAGAATCTTTTTTTAAGTTTATTTTAGACATTATTTTGCTAATTTTAGACCGGCTTGACATTTGGTTGATTTGGGTATTTTTGGAAAATTTTCAATTGATTATTTAATTAGACAGGTAATACCCATTTTATCTATTTACACCAAATATTAGCCGATCCATTTTGATCAGATAACGGGTGAGTCAACACATAGGGAGTGAAAATGATATTCTTACTCATGATCGTGATGGACCAGAAAAATAAAATAAAATAAAATTATAGTAAAAGGCAAATTTACATGAATATTATCGTTTCAACACTACTTTACCAAAATCAACCATAAATGCTATAATTTAAGGATTTATCAATAAATAAATTGTGAAAAGACTGTAATACTCTTGATGAAATCGATCACGAAAATTAGGGAATTTGTGACCAATTGATCAAAAAATCTTTAATTTCATGACTAATTTATCATGAACTCTCCAACTTTCATGACCATTCGATCACGAATTATAGACTATTCATGACCGACTAGTCACGAAAATATGAATTTCGTGGACGATTGATCGCGAATTGAGATTTCACGACCAATTGGTCACGAAACCTTGAATTTCGTGGACGATTGATCGCGAATTGAGATTTCACGACCAATTGGTCACGAAACCTTGAATTTCGTGATTGATTTTATAAAGTGTAATATCATCGGTCTGTTTTAGGCATCCGAAAAGCGTTTGGCACAATACAACAATTCACTAAAAATTGATCGGGCCCACGAGCATCGAACCCTGCTTAGGCACACCCGGGCCCACGAATATTGCCAAGAAGGGCCAAGCAAGCCCGCATCAGACCTAGGCAGGTCAGCCTGCTGCCCTGGCTGACTGGAAGGCCTCCTGCCAGCTGCCTGCTCTGACTACCGACCGGCTTCCTGTTTGTTGGCTGCCTTGACTGACCAGTCAGACGCATGCTGGCTGCCTTCCATAGTCAACCAACTGATTGCCTACCTTCCTGCCCCGGCCGACTGGCCGGATGCCTGCCCTGGCCAACCATGGCCGACCGGTCGGACGCCTGTCTGCTTCCTGCCCTGCCCAAGTGGCCGGCCACCTTCCGGCTGTCTTACCTAGTTGACCACTGACCGCCTACCGACAGCCTTCCTTGGCCAATTGGGTTTCGTCCATGTGGTCATTTTGCACGGGTTTGAGCTCCAACAACTCAAGAGTGCTCATTCCGAACCTTGTAGATACAAGTATCAACCCAAGAAAAAAGTAATCAAAATTTGAGTCTCGAAATGTTGATGAAATGCCGTGGAGGCTCGTTTCACTCTAATTCTCTCTCTAAAGTGCCACCCATTGGGAGACTCACATCCACGTCAGAATTGGGGAACTGCTTTGCATGATTTGTAGTTGCGACCTCGTCGCGGTCCTCAATCTGTTCTTTTTCGGCATCATTGGGTGCAATCCAGCCGCTGATTCCACTTGCAGCACTTGCCCCGCGAGTCAGCGTCATTTTTTTAACTTGCGTCGGAAATCCCATTGCTGTTCGGCGAAAAACGAGCAGGCCGAGGAACGGTTAAGAAATCCATGATTCTTACTGTAGCTCCACACAAGCTGCAATCTAGCAAAGGATGACTAGAAGCTGTTTACCTTTTCCAGTGTCCTTTTTAGCTGAAGCAAAGAGAGATTTTTTTTCCTAATCCGATCTCCCGGGAAAGATAAGCTTGAGTCTTTCTAGGTCCGTTTCTAGCTGAATGCTCCTCACAGTCTTGAACGTTCAAATTCCATCTTGGTTCCCTCCCACAAAGACTTACAAGCTTTTATTTCCCATTTCCCCCACTTGAATACTAGATTTCAATCAAAGTTTCACTCGAATTAGCAATGGAAATCCACAAACTCAATTAACGCATCTACATCAGCATATCACTAGTATACATTATTTACTTCACATTCTACATACGGTTCATGACTGGCTCTCGGGAATAGGTATCATCTGAATTCTTCTATCAGTAAAAATTTCGAAAATAGTGCTCTCAATAATAAAGAAAGAATACATATACATATATATATATATATATATATATAATGGAGCCCTTCTTCCACGGTGAAAAATGGAGCTCCGTGAATTCTCCGAGAGGAACAGAGGAGAGAAGCTTCAAAAAGTGATATGAGAATATAAAATATTAAAGCAGTGATTTTTATTAAATATGTAAAAAGGACGCAAGCATTGACCAAAAGCAACGATACAAAATAAATAAATAAAAGTTACTAATAATAATCAGGTGTCTACTAAAGCACGAGACTTGACCGGAACCAGAGTCTCGGTATACAAACCACCAATAGCTGTCCTATGTTTTGCAAGTATTGGAACCGGAACCTTGGTGAGGTTTTTGGTGGCGAGACTGTAGGACATCAAACTCCCGTCTTCTCCCTCCATCAACAGCTCGTCGTCCTTCTAAAACGCTATCGGCTTTGTGACGGCCAAATTACCCGTCCTACAAAATCTGGACCAATGACCTGGCTCGCCGGCGTCCATCACAAACCTCTCGATAGAAGCCGAAACGTAGTTGAAGAAAACCAGCGAGCCCTTCCACACGAGGAGCGTCATCACATCCGTCCATTCAAGCTGAGGCATATCGGCCGTGCCGAAGCTCTCGTCGGACAGGTCGAACCATACCAAAACATTCCTCCTGGCGCCGCTCGACGTGCAATACTGTTGCCAATACAAACGGCCTTTCAGGTACGCCCCGGCACCCACGTCTGACTAAATTGAGCTCTCTTCCTCTCCAAGTGCCGGGTTGTAGAAGACTATTTCGAATCACTTTCATTGAAGACCTATCGATCAAACAAATGATTCCGTTGCATTGACAGAAGTTTAGAGCGACTACATAGGTCCCCGCAGAGTTTGGTTTTGGGCGGATTGGCAGAAAGACTTCTTCTTTCACGAAGGTGCTTGTTATGGAATCGCCGATACTGAGGAGAGAAAGTTGTTGCTTCTTTGGGATGTCGGCATCAAAGCGATACATGTTCACCGAATCCAGTGGTCTAGCTTGCTTGAAGTTTGAGTTCAAGGTGCTTGTTGACAAACTTTCTTTGAAGATCCAATTCCTACCATATACCTCACTTGTTTCTACATATAGCTAATGCACGCACTACCAATCTTTGAAGATCCAATTCCTACCAGGACCAGCATCAAATAATATTTGGTTGCATGGAAGATTATCAGTCAAGAAAGCTCAAGTCCTGTAATGCCTTTCTTGACAATATCTGCTTTAAAGCGCTGGGAGCAAATCAGAGTATTATTTCTGAATATGTTTCTCCATTTACATAATCAAATTACAAAAATATCTCAAATCAGCACACAGTATATTGAATCTAACCTACTCTTATTTGGTATAATAAAAGTAAAATGGAATATATATATATATATATATATATATATATATATATATATAAATATATATTACGCGCACCCATCGAAGTCTTCACTCTCAAATACAGAAACAAAAATAGTAGCTCGTTTCTATCAATCCTTATTTTCTTTAATCTTTAATTATCTTTTTTCTTGCGAGCGACACGATTCGATTGATGGCAGCTTGAGCTGGTAGCAACAGTAATTGTTGTTCTTCCCGAACTCCACGAGAGCGTTGGCCTCTCCGATCATGGATACCACGACCAGCTCGTCAACCACGCGCTGCAACAGCGACGTATCGAGAACGATATTCCTCTCGAACACCTCGCGGCCGAGTTCATATGCGAACCCCAAATCTCCGCGCTTGCAGAATTCAACATTGTGGACAAATAAGAAAGGACATTCGTATCAAACATACCTAAGAAATGCGTACCGATAGATTGGTTGTAATCTTTCATCATCACAAATTTGAAAGGCTCAAGGAAAGCCTGAAAGAGAGTAATGTAGTTCACAATACCAGCAGTGGTGAGTCCTTAGCCATCTTACAAGGCATTACTAATTAGTTGAGAGAGAAAGAGAGAGAGAGAGAGAATCAAATATTAATTTGATTTTACATTTAAAAAAAACTATCAAGCAGTTAAATCTTTATATCAAAATATGAATTGGGTTAAAGGACATTGTTGTTCAATGATATTTGTTAAGTTTGTTGATGACTATTTCTAAGATAGCTCCTATTTTGAATTTGTTAAAAATATCATTCTTGAAACGGGAAAACCTATTTTCCTTATAAATAAAATTGTTAACACGAAGTGGACGCACTTAAATCAATTGGTTAATATTGGAGATGAAACGCAGTCGTTTCGGTCTCTGCTTTTGTTTTATTTTATCTTATGTACAGACACGTGTATAGCGCGGATAGGCTAAGTCAGTTATGTTAGTTGCTCCGTGTATATAAACTCATACACTGTACATTTTCTGGTTAATGAGAATTTATACACTCGATCTCACATTGAGTCGAGATTGTTCTCTCCCAAACACTCTCTCGTTCTGATCTCAATATGGTATCAGAGCTCTAAATTCCGCCATTGTTAGAGCATTTTGGAGCTTCGTCTTTACCTGAACTCGAGTCATCGGAGATACTCTGTTTTTGGCACTGAGTCAATGGAAGAACAGAGCAACACCTCGATGGAGAATTCAGCGTTCGGAGCTTCACGAAGGTCAGTAATCGACGATCCACTGAGTGCATACTATCTTCATCATTCAGACAATCCAGGTACAGTTCTCGTATCTCAATTGCTGAATGGAGATAATTATGCGTCGTGGAATCGATCGATGTTGATTGCGCTGTTAGTGAAGAACAAGTTAGGGTTTGTTGATGGATCTATCGTGAAACCGGATGGATCTGATCCACACCTATTGAATTCATGGAGACGCAACAACCACATCGTGATCTCTTGGTTGTTGAACTCTGTTTCGAAGGAAATTTCATCGAGCATTTTGTTCGGAGAATCAGCTGCGGAGATCTAGAATGACCTGAACGAGAGGTTCCAGCAATCCAATGGACCGTGCATTTTCCAATTGAAACGAGAGCTCACAAACCTAACTCAAGATCAGCGATCGGTTGGGATGTACTTCACAAGGTTGAAAGCGATTTGGGAGGAGTTGAACAATTTTCGACCAAATTGCACCTGTGGAACGTGTAAATGTGGAGGTGTGAAGAAACTTAATGAGTTATTCCAAAATGAGTATGTCATGAGCTTCCTTATGGGACTCAATGACTCGTTCTCAGCAGTGAGGAGTCAAGTGCTACTCATGGATCCCTTTCCTGCAATCAACAAGGTGTTTGCATTAATTACACAAGAGGAGAAACAGCGAAGTGTTGGAAACGAGCACGGCAATGTGGAACAAACCAGTACTGTGGTGATGGCAGTGAAAGATGACTTGCAGAAGAAGCCATAAAAAAAGGACAAAGAGAAACCGACATGTGCTCATTGCAAGATCCCAGGCCACACTGCAGACAAGTGCTACAAACTCCATGGCTATCCTCCGGGGAGCAGGAAGCCGAAGAGTCAGGTCAATTGTGCTGAGGTCAAAGATCAGGCAGTCAAGCATGAGGATCAAGACCAGCTAACAACAGCTCAGTTGTATGAGCAGTGCAACCAGTTGATGGCGATGCTTTCCAGTCACATGAACACCTCCAAGCCTAGCTCATCCAATTCAGATGTCAATCAGACTACCTATGTCACAGGTGCCTGTTACTATGCCAACTCTTGTGATTATTTGTCGAATACACATACAGTATGGCTTTCAGATTCTGGAGCTTCCAAGCACATATTGTTGGAATTGATCTAGGGTTTAAGAAAAAGATTAAACGCTTCGGGAAGCGGCGGAATTTTAAAAAATTTCTTTTCAAGTAAAAACAGTTTTTACTAACCTAGACAAAGAAGCAAGTACATGTAATTAAAAACCAATATGAGCTAAGAGTTTACTAACCTTTCTTGAAGCTTGAACTTTGAAGAAGCTTTTGGAAAGTTTGCAACGCTCGTCTCCCCTCGCAGCACGTCTCTCTTCCTTTCCTCGGCACCTCGAGCAACCACGAAAGTTTCTATCACTAAATCACTCGAAATAAAGGAATTAGTGAGTGGGCACTTTTAAACACCACGACTTAAGAACAAGTCTTGAAGTCCAGAGCTAAACACTAGGTCGAGTGAGGACCTAGGTGCCAAGACAAGAAAAATCGAAAATAAACTAGAGAGAGAGAGAGGATTTTCGGCCACAAGTTCTAGAGAGAGAGTCTCTCAAATCTCTTAAACTTGGATGAATGAAATGTGAGGAAATGAGGCTCCTATTTATAGGAGAGGTCTCACCTTCTATAAGGTAGTTTCCTCTTCTATAGAATATCACATATTCATGAGCCAATTACCTCTTTTCCCACTTGAGATGCTCGGCCAACATAGGCTTCAATAAGCCTTGGATTTGTTTCGTATTTTGTTCCAAGCCTTGCTTTGACTCTCTCTTGGCCGAAGTTATGCTTTCCTTCTAGAGAAATTTGTTTCCTCTTTTTCTTTTGGCCAGTATCTTGATACATTTATGCACAAAATAATCTCTCCTATTTCTCTATAGGGTAGGCGCCCAAGTATCTCTAGAAGGAGCTTCTAGAAGCTTCTTCATTTGTTCATGACAACATGAGAAATGCCCATTAAGAATTTTCAATAAAACTCTTATGAAATGAAATTAATTCACGAGGCCCAATGATCAAGTCATGGCCGAGTGACATTAAGTCATCAAATGAACTTGTCAAAAAATTTATTGACATTCATTTCATCCTTTGTCTCAAAAGACAAAAATACCCTTTTGACTATTTTCGTTCTCGTTTTGACTTAGCTTCCAGTTTAACTATTCCTATCGATGTGATTCGTGACAGTGACCTCATGGACCCAAATGAACAAAGCTTGAGCTAAACACTTGGACTCAAAAGTTCACAAACCTTTTCCAAGTTTAGCTTAATGCCAACTGACTCCACTAAAGAGCTGACACTGAAAATCTCTCGGTTCAAATGAATTTATTTTCTACTCAAGAATTGGACCTAATTATGATGAGCGGATCCACTGAATATTATCTATGTTTACCCTTCATGAATGTCACCAGCTAGTCGGGATTTACTAAATTACCATTTTACCCTTCTAGCTGTTATTTCCTCAACTCCTTTGTCGCTTGTGAATAAGTTAGAAACAATGTATTGACGAGGAGCTAACAAGTCACATTGTTTCATCCAAAAGAATCAGGACTCAATTTGGACATTGGCCAGTTCATTTATTCACACTCCAAGGAACAAAGCATGAGGTGACATACATTGCATTTCAACAATCTTGTAAATGAATTCCATAACTATGAGAACTTCACAAAGTTACTCATGACATACTCACAACTTAGTACTTCACCAATAGGCCCTGTTCGGAATCACATAGTGAGTCCGAACTCTGACTTTCTCAAATGAGAATACTAAGGTGTGAAATGACATGTCTCATTTCAGGATTAAGGTAAGCGCGATGCAATTCATACGTAGTGACTTCGAGACATAAGAGGTTAAATGGTTTGTTCTTATCTTGTCTCTAGAAGTGCGCTGGTCAATTCAGTACCTTTGGAAGATACCTAGAAGAACTATAGAGTCTCCAACTCTCAATGACTCATAACCAGACATCATAGATTCTTCTAACAATCGTACTGAGGTCAATAGTCCTTTGACCCTAAGATTGCGAATATATCGTTTTAAGCAAACTACGAAGAGTTTGTTCATGCAAATCTACATTTGTCTCTTCGTAAGTTGTTTAGTTTGTTTATGGACTAAAAGACTAATGTTTTATCATAAAGCTTCAAACAAATAAAGAATGAATGAACGTTTCAACTTTATTAATGAATGAATAGGCAATTACAAGCAAGAGTCTTCATGAGACTTTATTACATCAAATGTACAAAATAAAGATTACAACTCTTCTTGTTGGCACCATTGACTGTTGGAATCGATCTAGGGTTTGAGAAAATAATTAACCCTTCGGTAAGCGGTGGAATTTTAAAAATTTTCTTTTACAAGTAAAACAGTTTTTACTAACCTAGACAAGTACAAGTACATGTAATTAAAAACCAATATGAGCTAAGAGTTTACTAACCTTTCTTGAAGCTTGAACTTTGAAGAAGCTTTTGGAAAGTTCGCAACGCTCGTCTCCCCTCGCAGCACGTCTCTCTTTCTTTCCTCGGCACCTCGAGCAACCACGAAAGTTTCTATCACTAAATCACTCGAAAAGAAGGAATCAGTGAGTGGGCACTTTTAAACGCTACGACTTAAGAACGAGTCTCAAAGTTGCAGAGCTAAAGACTAGGTCGATTGAGGACCTAGGTGCCAAGACAAGAAAAATCGAAAATATAAACTAGAGAGAGAGAGAGGAAGGGGCGGCCAAGTCTAGAGAGAGAAGCTCTCAATCTCTAAAACTTTGGATTAATGAAAAGTGAGGAATGAGGCTCCTATTTATAGGAGAGGTCTCACCTTCAATAAGGTAGTTTCCTCTTCTATAGAATATCACATATTCATGAGCCAATTTCCCTTTTCCTTCAAAGAGACACACGGCCAAGACTAAGCAAGTAAGTCCTTGGATTTGTTTCCTCTTTTATTTGCTTCTCTCTTGACTCTTTTGGGCGCCTACCTTGCTTTCCCCTTAGGGGAAATTTGTTTCCTCTTTTTCTTTTGGCAAGTATCTTCATACATTCATGCACAAAATATTCTCTCTTTCCTTGGGTGTGTTGGGCGCCTATCCCTATTCTAGAAAGGCCTTCTAGAAGCTTTTCCACTTGTTCATGACAATATGAAAAAGGCCCATTAAGAATTTTCATTAAAATTCTCATGAAATGAAATTAATCCAAAAGGCCCAATTAATCATATTATGGCCGAGTGACATTAAGTCATCAAATGAACTTGTCAAAATTTATTGACATCCATTTCATCCTTATGTCTCAAAAGACAAAATTACCCTTTTGACTATTTTCGTTCTTGTTTTGACTTAGCTTCCAGTTTAACTATTCCTATCGATGTGATTCGTGACAGTGACCTCATGGACCCAAATGAACAAAGCTTGAGCTAAAAACTTGGACTCAAATGTTCACAAACCTTTTCCAAGTTTAGCTTAATGCCAACTGACTCCACTAAAGAGCTGACACTGAAAATCTCTCGGTTCAAATGAATTTGTTTACTACTCAAGAATTCGGCCTAATTATGATGAGCGGATCCACTGAATATTATCTATGTTTACCCTTCATGAATGTCATCAGCTAGTCGGGATTTACTAAATTACCATTTTACCCTTCTAGCTGTTATTTCCTCAACTCCTTTGTCGCTTGTGAATAAGTTAGAAACAATGTATTGACGAGGAGCTAACAAGTCACATTGTTTCATCCAAAAAGAGTCAGGACTCAATTTGGACACTGGCCAGTTCATTTATTCACACTCCAAGGAACAAAGCATGAGGTGACATACATTGCATTTCAGCAATCTTGTACATGAATTCCATATCTATGAGAACTTCACAAAGTTACTCATGACAGACTCACAACTTAGTACTTCACCAATAGGCCTTGTTCGGAATCACATAGTGAGTCCGAACTTTGACTTTCTCAAATGAGAATACTAAGGTGTGAAATGGCATGTCTCATTTCAGGATTAAGGTAAGCATGATGCAATTCATACATAGTGACTTCGAGACATAAGAGGTTAAATGGTTTGTTCTTATATTGTCTCTAGAAGTGCACTGGTCAATTCAGTATCTTCGGAAGATACCTAGAAGAACTATAGAGTCCCCAACTCTCAATGCCTCATAACCAGACATCATAGATTCTTCTAACAATCATACTGAGGTCAATAGTCCTTTGACCCTAAGATTGCGAATATATCATTTTAAGCAAACTACGAAGAGTTTGTTCATGCAAATCTACATTTGTCTCTTCGTAAGTTGTTAAGTTTGTTTATGGACTAAAAGACTAAGGATTTATCATAAAGCTTCAAACAAAGAAAGAATGAATGAACGTTTCAACTTTATTAATGAATGAATAGGCAATTACAAGCAAGAGTCTTCATGAGACTTTATTACATCAAATGTACAAAATAAAGACTACAACTCTTCTTGTGGGCACCATTGACAACAAACTCCCACTTGACTCAAAGAAGGTGTGTGTAGTCCTTCATGCCTAATCCCTCACGATGTTGGTCGAAGACCTTGTTCGCTAGGGCCTTGGTGAATGGATCTGCCAGAGATCTACTTCACCTCCACGTCTCCGCATTGCGCGATCTCTCGAATCAAATGGTATTTCCTCTCAATATGCTTAGAGTGCTTATGGGTTCTAGGTTCCTTTGAGTTAGCGATAGCCCCTCTATTATCACAATAAAGGGTCATGGGCTCGTCGACGTTTGGAACAACTTCCAAATACTTAAGGAACTTTCTAAGCCATACAGCCTCTTTGGATGCTTCACAAGCAGCCACATATTCTGCTTCCATTGTGGAGTCAGCAATGCAAGATTGCTTAATACTTCTCCACACAACAGCTCCACCATTAAGGATGAACACAGATCCCGAAGTGGATTTCCTGGAATCCTTATCCGCTTGAAAATCGGAGTCGGTATATCCCGTCATAGTCAGGTCAGTACCTGAGTATGTAAGCATCAAGTTCCTAGTTCTTCGAAGATACTTAAGAACATGCTTAACAGCAATCCAATGCTCGGGTCCAGGGTTGGATTGGAAACGGCTAACTACGCCAACGGCGAAACATATATCAGGTCTAGTGCAAAGCATAGCATACATGAGGCTTCCTACGGCAGAGGCGTAAGGAATCTTCCTCATGTCTTCAATCTCTTGTGCAGTCTTGGGAGACTGGTCCTTAGAGAGTGAAACTCCATGCCTAAAGGGTGTTTGACCCCTTTTGCAGTCTTGCATCGAGAAGCGACCCATCACCTTATCAATATAAGATGCTTGAGAGAGCGACAGGGTCCGGTTTTTCCTATCTCGAAAGATTTGGATTCCCAGAATGTATGCGGCTTCTCCTAGATCCTTCATATCGAATTGCTTTGCCAGCCAGACCTTAACCTCAGATAACTTACCCACGTCATTACCAATGAGTAGTATATCATCGACATATAGTACCAGAAACACAACTTTGCCTTCGTGTATTAACTTGTAAACACAAGGCTCATCTATTGACTGTTCAAAGCCGAAGCTCTTTACAGTTTCATCGAATCTAATATTCCATGACCTAGATGCTTGCTTTAGTCCATAAATGGATTTAAGCAACTCACAAACCTTGGTCTCTTGACCTTTATCCACGAAACCGTCTGGTTGAGCCATGTAAATGCGCTCGTCAAGATTTCCATTCAGAAAGGCTGTCTTGACATCCATTTGCCAGATCTCATAGTCGAGAGCTGCAGCTATGGATAGGAGTAGGCGGATGGATTTAAGCATCGCGACTGGCGAGAAGGTTTCTTCATAGTCAATCCCTTCTTGTTGGGTATAACCCTTCGCCACAAGTCGTGTTTTGAACGTCTCGACGTTCCCATCAGGACCCCTTTTCTTCTTGTATATCCACTTACACCCTACGGGTTTAATCCCTTCAGGAAGGTCTACAAGTTTCCAGACTTTGTTGACATACATCGAGTGCATTTCAACTTTCATGGCGTCAAGCCAAAGGTTTGATTCGGAACAAGCCATCGCTTGGCTATAGGAAACAGGGTCATCCATGTCAGAGACGGCTACAAGAGAGTCTCCATAAGACATGTACCTGTCAGGCTTTTGAGTAGCCCTCCCACTACGTCGAAGTACTACTTGACGAGATTCTGATGTGTTAGGTTGTGTTTCAGTTGAGGTAAGAACAGTTCTTACAGATGAGGTAGAAGCTTCCTCACCCAACTTTTCTTCAAGCACAATTTTGCTTCTAGGTTTTGCATCTTTCATAAAGTCCTCCTAGAGGAAACGAGCATTCGTGCTAACGAAAGTCTTATCGTCCTCGGGACTATAGAGAGTAAAACCTTTGGTTTCCTTCGGATATCCTACAAACAGGCACAATTCTGACCTACTAGCCAACTTGCTAGTCTTTTGCCTCAGCACGTGTGCAGGGCAACCCCAAATTCGGATGTGGCCCAAACTTACTTTACGGCCAGTCCATCTTTCATAAGGAGTACCAGGAACCGTTTTAGACGGAACTTGGTTCAGAATGTAAGCGGCTGTTTCGAGGGCATATCCCCAAAATGAAAGCGGGAGTGATGAGTAACTCATCATCGATCTAACCATCTCCATAAGAGTTCGGTTTCTTCTCTCTGACACTCCGTTTTGTTGAGGTGTGCCAGGTGCGGTAAGCTGAGAAGCAATACCTTCTTCTTTAAGAAAGTCATCGAACTCTCCAGACATATACTCACCACCTCGATCAGATCGAAGGGTTTTGATCACTTTGCCAGTTTGCTTTTCCACTAAAGCCCTAAAGACCTTAAATACGTTAAAGGTCTCGGATTTGTGTTTAAGCAAATAGACAAACCCATATCTTGAGTAATCATCAGTGAAGGTAACGAAGTATTCGTATCCTCCACGTGCCTGTTGGTTGAGCGGTCCACATACATCAGAATGTATTAGTTCCAGCAACTCAGTGGCTCTTCGACCCTTATCAGAGAAAGGTCGCTTAGTCATTTTTCCTTCTATGCAGGATTCACAAGTAGGTAGTGAACCTATTGCAGAGGCTTGGAGTGGACCGTCCCTCACAAGTCTCTTAATCCTATCTAGACTGATATGACCAAGTCTTAAGTGCCATAGGTATGTTGATTTTGTTAGATCGGAGGATTCAGAAAGTTTGATCCTCTTTGGCTCCCTAATTAGATCGTTATCTATTTTGGTGTCTAAAAGAGAAGGTTGAGTGGGATAGATGTAGCAAAGAGCATTCTTCATACATGCATCAGTGACAAAAGAATTATCAGGAAACGAAATACGAATTCCATTCTTAATGAACTTTAAACAATAATCTTGCTCAAGAAGATGAGCAACGGATATTAAGTTCTTCCCAAAGGTAGGAACAAAATAAACATTATTCAAGTTTAAAGTGCGGTCTTCAAAAGACAGCATCACGGATCCCACAGCCTTCGCAGACACCAGGCTCCCATCACCCCATTTGAAACAGTACTCGCCTTCCTCTAAGCTTTTGGTTTTCTTGAAACCATTCAAGGAACAACAAATATGGTTAGTAGCAGTGGAGTCAAGAATCCACGTTGATACATTATCAGCTACTAAGCATGCTTCGGTAACTAGTACAATACTATGTTCCTTTGCTTTGAGATAGGCAGGACAGTTCATTTTATCGGCCTTGTAAGGTCCCTTCTCAGTTCTAGAGGCGGAGGCTTTTTGCTCAGTAGCATGTGCCTCTCCTTGATTCCTCTTTCTCTTAGTGAAACCTACAGCAGTGTTAAGTTCCTCCATAAGCTTGGTAACAGTGTACTCTAGCTTGTTAATGGAGTATTTCATCTTGAAGGTATCAAGAGATGCGGGGAGAGTTTCTAAGATCACATCTATGACATTCTTCCCATCAATCTCAGATCCTAGGATTTCCATTTTACTCAGATGACTAATGATCAATATCATAAAGTCTCCAACAGGAGTCCTAGCCTTCATGCGACAATTCATAAATTGTCGGACTGCTTTTTGCCTTGCTTGACGCATTTGCCCTCCAAACATCTCATTGAGATTGTAGAGCATTTCGGCGGCAGTTTCGATGTCACGATGTTGCTCTTTCAGCATATTGTTCACAGATGCCAAGATATAGCACCTCATAATCTCATCAGATCGAAGCCAGGCCGCTAAGGCGTCATTGTCCTCTTGAGTCGAATCATCATTCGTCAGAGGAGGACACGGGGTGGTGAGTACCCATTTGTGCTTGTTAACGGTAGGTATTATGTCGAGGTTATGTTTCAAAGCTACGTAGTTTTCGTTTTCGAGTTTGATCGAGGAAAGAAAGATTGAGAGATGTTTGAGAGACATATTGCCTATATAAGTTGAAACAAGTTTATGATTAGTCTTTGGTTTAGGATTTAAGTTTTATTAAGACTTTTGTAAAATCCAAAGGTGTTATAAACCAAACGATAATTTACTCCCTCAAGAGAAGGCCGCAAAAAATCTCCATTTATAAGTAAATGACACATCATTAATGCTAAGCCAAGATGTCAATACATCTATTTTGACTAGCCACCTTTTAAATTGGTTTGATCACTCACATCCTTTCGCAGAGCCTCAAGGGAGGATTACTAGGGATTGAGCCTAAGTGTGTAACCAACCACTTAGTCCAAAAGATCAGCTTTGAAAAACAATCCCCCAAGGGGAGGCCTTGTCATCATTGCATCACTCTCGGACGTAGCTCATTGAGCAATGATCGAAGCAATAACGCCTTGGAGTACTCACATTTAAGTGAGGGTCGCAAGAGCGGCTCTTAGTCCCACGTTATTGCATCTTTCACTAGTGTTGGGGATCGTGGGTTACAAACAACGAATATAACCCTCCCACTTAGTTTTTGGAGTTGGTTCATCGACTCTTATAAGTTCGGAAACAAATTTCCTAGTTAGAGAGCGACAGAGCGGACAACTAGAAGAGAATCCTAGATCGACATGTTCAGAACAGTATTAGTGCATAAAGGCACAAGGTACATACTCGATCTTTTCCTATTTTCTATTTCGGGAAAGTGCGTGAGGGAAGTGTGAACTTCAACTCACTCGAACACTTGAAAGTTTGAGATTACACATCTTTTTATTTTTCGGCTCGTCTACAAGGAGACCTCCCACTCAAATTTTCTAGAGCATATAGATTTTGAACATATGTGATATAGATATAGTTTTGAAAACATTTTGAAAATTTATTTGATTTGGATGACAAAATATTTTTCAAGTTTGAAAGTGAAAACGGTTTTTCAAAATTCAAATTAGTTTTGTAAAAATTCAATTTCAATTAATCTTTCAAAAATCAAAACCTTTAATCTTACACATCATGTTTATAATCATATGAAAATCATTTTTGCTCAAGAAAATTTTCTCATTAGAGTTCTATAACTCATGGTAGTGGGGTTTGAAAATCCGGATTTCTAAAAAACTGGAGTTTCAGACAGCCGCGCACCTCGGAGTAAAATCGCCATATCTGGCGGCTCCAATGTCCTTTTGAGCCGAAACCGGTGGCATTGGACAGAGGACAGATAGATCTTTAATTTGATTCAAGAATCATTAAATTTCGATTTCTGAGCAGAGAGTTATGCCACTTTTAATGCGGGTTTACTCCAGCTCGAAGAAAAAGAAATAAATAAAAGCTTGGTCCTTTTTAGGTGCGAAAAAGAATCGAGTGTAACGGAACGTTTTATGAAGTTGTTTAAAGCTTTTATTTGTGTTTTATTAGCAGGGTAATAACATAGAATAAAAGAAATAACAACATACATAAAACGATTCAAGTAAATAAACGAAACTAGCAAGACAATATAACTAGTCACAAAATTTTACTCGAAATTTCTCAAACCTTTAAAACACGTTTTTCAATATAAAAAATTAAAAACTTTTAGAACTGATTCTAATGTGTTTTAAAAACATCCCAAACTCATAGAAAATCAACATGCTTTTTAATTTAAAGGCAAGAGCAATAAATTAAAAAAAATCTAAGATTACATTTCTAAGTTGTCACAAAAATAGTAAACTTTCGAAAACGATTTTCAAGCTCATAATTTTAAAAACATGTACATGCTAATCTTTGACCATAGCTCTGATACCATTTGTTGGAATCGATCTAGGGTTTGAGAAAATAATTAACGCTTCGGTAAGCGGCGGAATTTTAAAAATTTTCTTTTACAAGTAAAACAGTTTTTACTAACCTAGACAAGTACAAGTACATGTAATTAAAAACCAATATGAGCTAAGAGTTTACTAACCTTTCTTGAAGCTTGAACTTTGAAGAAGCTTTTGGAAAGTTCGCAACGCTCGTCTCCCCTCGCAGCACGTCTCTCTTTCTTTCCTCGGCACCTCGAGCAACCACGAAAGTTTCTATCACTAAATCACTCGAAAAGAAGGAATCAGTGAGTGGGCACTTTTAAACGCTACGACTTAAGAACGAGTCTCAAAGTCGCAGAGCTAAAGACTAGGTCGATTGAGGACCTAGGTGCCAAGATAAGAAAAATCGAAAATATAAACTAGAGAGAGAGAGAGGAAGGGGCGGCCAAGTCTAGAGAGAGAAGCTCTCAATCTCTAAAACTTTGGATTAATGAAAAGTGAGGAATGAGGCTCCTATTTATAGGAGAGGTCTCACCTTCAATAAGGTAGTTTCCTCTTCTATAGAATATCACATATTCATGAGCCAATTTCACTTTTCCTTCAAAGAGACACACGGCCAAGACTAAGCAAGTAAGTCCTTGGATTTGTTTCCTCTTTTATTTGCTTCTCTCTTGACTCTTTTGGGCGCCTACCTTGCTTTCCCCTTAGGGGAAATTTGTTTCCTCTTTTTCTTTTGGCAAGTATCTTCATACATTCATGCACAAAATATTCTCTCTTTCCTTGGGTGTGTTGGGCGCCTATCCCTATTCTAGAAAGGCCTTCTAGAAGCTTTTCCACTTGTTCATGACAATATGAAAAAGGCCCATTAAGAATTTTCATTAAAATTCTCATGAAATGAAATTAATCCACAAGGCCCAATTAATCATATTATGGCCGAGTGACATTAAGTCATCAAAAGAACTTGTCAAAAGTTATTGACATCCATTTCATCCTTATGTCTCAAAAGACAAAAATACCCTTTTGACTATTTTCGTTCTTGTTTTGACTTAGCTTCCAGTTTAACTATTCCTATCGATGTGATTCGTGACAGTGACCTCATGGACCCAAATGAACAAAGCTTGAGCTAAAAACTTGGACTCAAAAGTTCACAAACCTTTTCCAAGTTTAGCTTAATGCCAACTGACTCCACTAAAGAGCTGACACTGAAAATCTCTCGGTTCAAATGAATTTGTTTACTACTCAAGAATTCGACCTAATTATGATGAGCGGATCCACTGAATATTATCTATGTTTACCCTTCATGAATGTCATCAGCTAGTCGGGATTTACTAAATTACCATTTTACCCTTCTAGCTGTTATTTCCTCAACTCCTTTGTCGCTTGTGAATAAGTTAGAAACAATGTATTGACGAGGAGCTAACAAGTCACATTGTTTCATCCAAAAAGAGTCAGGACTCAATTTGGACACTGGCCAGTTCATTTATTCACACTCCAAGGAACAAAGCATGAGGTGACATACATTGCATTTCAGCAATCTTGTACATGAATTCCATATCTATGAGAACTTCACAAAGTTACTCATGACAGACTCACAACTTAGTACTTCACCAATAGGCCTTGTTCGGAATCACATAGTGAGTCCGAACTTTGACTTTCTCAAATGAGAATACTAAGGTGTGAAATGGCATGTCTCATTTCAGGATTAAGGTAAGCATGATGCAATTCATACATAGTGACTTCGAGACATAAGAGGTTAAATGGTTTGTTCTTATATTGTCTCTAGAAGTGCACTGGTCAATTCAGTATCTTCGGAAGATACCTAGAAGAACTATAGAGTCCCTAACTCTCAATGCCTCATAACCAGACATCATAGATTCTTCTAACAATCATACTGAGGTCAATAGTCCTTTGACCCTAAGATTGCGAATATATCGTTTTAAGCAAACTACGAAGAGTTTGTTCATGCAAATCTACATTTGTCTCTTCGTAAGTTGTTAAGTTTGTTTATGGACTAAAAGACTAAGGGTTTATCATAAAGTTTCAAACAAAGAAAGAATGAATGAACGTTTCAACTTTATTAATGAATGAATAGGCAATTACAAGCAAGAGTCTTCATGAGACTTTATTACATCAAATGTACAAAATAAAGACTACAACTCTTCTTGTGGGCACCATTGACAACATTGACAACACATATGTGCTCATAGCTCTCAGTTCATAAGCCTCAAGCCCATCAGTGGTGCTACTGTTACACTACCCAACCATACTATCATACCAGTACATTTGTTTGGAGATGTGAGACTCAACATCAATCTGGTTTTGAAAAGTGTGTTGTATGTCCCTGGGTTCAAGTTCAACTTACTGTCAGTTGGAGCTATCACTGAGCAGTCTGGTGTTGAAGTTACATTTACAGATGTTGATTTCGTCATTCAGGATACTCGCAACAGGACAACGATTGGCAGGGGTAAGAAACGTGGAGACCTTTATGTCATAGAGGGACCGGGTTTAATAGACGTGCAAGTTAATCAAGCCTCTTCTCAGCTATGGCATGATAGATTGGGTCACTTGTCATTCAAGAAAATGGAAACCTTGAAGAATATTTTGAATTACTCATCTAGTAGTAAAGCTTGCCCGTGTAGTATTTGTCCACTGGCCAAACAAAGACGTTTACCTTTTGTCTCCTCAAACAAACTATTTGATCACTGTTTTGACTTGGTTCATTGTGACGTGTGGGGTCCATATTATGTGGATTCCCACTCAGGCCATAGATTCTTTCTCACCTTAGTAGATGATCATTCTCGATTTACTTGGATTTACTTGATGAAAGCAAAGTCTGATGTTCATGCTTTGGTTCCAAGATTCTGTGCTATGGTGATGACGCAATATGGCAAACAAATCAAACAATTTCGTTCAGATAATGCTCGTGAGTTGGTGTTCGCTGAGTACTTCTCCAAAACAGTTGTCCTGCATCAGTTCTCATGCGTTGAGTCTCCCCAACAAAACTCGGTTGTTGAGCGCAAACATCAACATCTTCTCAACGTTGCTCGCGCTTTGTACTTTCAGTCTCGAGTACCACTCAAGTTTTGGTCAGAATGTGTCCTGACAGTGGTGTTTCTGATCAATCGCACGCCATCTCATGTCTTGGGGAACAAGTCACCATATCAACGACTCTTTAACAAAGACTTTGACTATAATATACTTAAAGTCTTTGGTTGTCTGGTCTATGCCTCCACACTCGCAGCTAAGAGAACAAAGTTTGATCCACGGGCTCGTCGGTGTGTGTTGATTGGATATCCTCAGGGAATGAAGGGTTACCGGTTGTTTGACATTGATAAACAGGAAATATTAGTCTCACGTGATGTCACTTTTCACGAGAATATTTTTCCTTTTGTCACAATCACAAGTCTGGAAAACCCTGTTGATCCCTTTGCAGATTTAGCACTTCCTGCATCGAGCCGTGTGCCAGATGAGGCCTACGAGGATCATGTTCCTCCAATTGAAATCATTCCTACATCATCATCCATGTTGCCTGTGAGTCAAGCCTCTTCCCCAGTGCCTCAAGATGAGGTTGTTCATGATCAGTCACATCCTGAGAATGAGGGCTCCTCAGACTTACCTCTTAGACGATCATCTAGACTCACATCTGTCCTAATAAAGCTGCGTGATTATCATTGTGGCTTCACAAAATCTACACCTGCGCCTACATCTCTTCATGGTCTGGTCAATGTACTTTGCTATACTCATTTGTCTCAGAGTTACACAGCCTTTGCATTGGCTGTTTCGGTGCACTCTGAGCCTCAGTTTTTTCACCATGCTGTCAAACATGCTCATTGGAGACAGGCAATGCAAGAGGAGTTGGATGCCATGATAAACAATCAAACCTGGTCAGTAATGCCTTTGCCACAGGGTAAAACTGCCATTGGTTGTAGATGGCTATACAAGAACAAGTTTGGAGCAGATGGGACTTTAGCCAGGCATAAGGCTCGCCTGGTGGCTAAGGGCTATAATCAACTAGAGGGTATTGACTATGTCGAGACATTTTCCCCAGTTGCAAAGCTCATTAGTGTCAAGCTTCTCCTTGCCATTGCAGCTACGCAAAAGTGGCATTTAGTGCAGCTTGATGTTAACAATGCGTTTCTCAACGGTGACCTTTTTGAAGAGGTCTATATGGACCTACCCCTGGGCTATCTCACTCCAGCAGAACGTGCCAAGTTCAGTGGGACCCCAGTGTGTAAACTTCATAAGTCCATCTATATGCCTCACGGCAGTGGAACATCAAGTTTACCACATCCATTCATAAGCTCGGCTTTAAGCAGTCTCAAGCGGATCATTCTCTGTTCACTCGTGGTCATGGTTCCAGTCTTGTGTCTATGCTGCTCTATGTGGATGACATCATGTTGGCAGGTCCGGATTTGTCTGTTATTCAGTCGGTCAAGCTGGAACTTGGGCATCTGTTTAAGCTCAAAGACCTGGGTGAGTTGAAGTACTTTCTTGGCTTGGAGATTGCCCGTTCTGATGCTGGAATTGTGGTTTCTCAACGTCAATATGCCCTGCAACTGTTGGAGGACTTTGATTTCTTATCAGCCAAGCCAGTTCACACACTCATGGCTCCGCGAGTTGTCTTAAACAACACTGATGGTCAATTACTCAATGACCCTTCCCATTATCGGAAACTGATTGGCAAGCTCCTCTACTTGACTATTACTCGCTGTGACATCACTTTCAGTGTTCACACGCTAAGCCAATTCATCTCCACCCCGCGGGATACTCATTTGCGAGCTGCTCATCACCTGCTTCGCTATATCAAGTCTCAGCCTAGGTTGGGATTGCTTTACCCTTCATCATCCACGATTCAGCTCAAAGCATTCTCCGATGCTGACTGGGCGACATGCCATACTACTCGACGATCTGTGACTGGTTTCTGTGTCTTTCTCGGTGATTCCCTTATCTCCTGGAAATCCAAAAAGCAGACCACTGTTGCTCGTTCCTCCGCCGAGTCTGAGTATTGTGCCATTGCCGCTGCTACCAGTGAAGTGCTCTGGCTTCAACAACTATTATGTGATTTCCAGATCACGCCATCTTCGAAGGCGGTCCTTTTTTGTGATAACACTGCAGCAATTCATATTGCCACTAATCCTGCGTTTCATGAACGTACGAAACACATTGAAGTGGACTGCCATTTTGTTCGGCATCACCTTCAGCTTGGTGCTTTGAAGCTTCTCCCTGTCCGGACCGCTCAACAGCTCGCTGACTTGCTGACAAAGCCTCTTAGCGCGCCTGTTCTTCGTTTTCTTATGGGCAAGATGTCCTTCTTTGACATGTATCGTCCACCTTGAGGGGGCGTATTGGAGATGAAACGCAGTCGTTTCAGTCTCTGCTTTTGTTTTATTTTATCTTATGTACAGACACGTGTATAGCGCAGATAGGCTAAGTCAGTTATGTTAGTTGCTCCATGTATATAAACTCATACACTGTACATTTTCTGGTTAATGAGAATTTATACACTCGATCTCACATTGAGTCGAGATTGTTCTCTCCCAAACACTCTCTCGTTCTGATCTCAATATGGTATCAGAGCAGGGCCCATTCTCGATTGTGGGCTACCTGATCGTGCCTATACTTCACGCTTCCAGTGCTTGTGCCAATGTGTGTCTGTGCCTGTGCGCGTGAGGGGGTGTATCAAGGATAGTCCCACATCGACTGGGTATTACGATCCTGGGCTCTTTATAAGGCTTGTGGGTTACTCCTCTAATTACCAAGCTTGGTTTTAGATGGAACCCCACACCTTTAAGAGTTAATTATCTCGGACATGTATGAAAATCTCGCATAGAATTCTCACTACATGGCGTAGAGCACGGACCTAATTCCCCCAGGAGGGCACCAAAGCCATCCACAAGAGACATATACACCCTTTAAGGATGCACCCAAAAAATCCACAAGACGCGACAAATTCCCCATGATTGAACTCAAAACGTCTACAAGATGCACCAATATTGTCCAGGAGATCTCAAGATTGTCAAGAGATGCACCCAAGCAGTGCTAGAGATGAACTCAAGTGCACCACATGTGTAAAAGAAAGAAGCATTACATGTTTGAGCCACCTCACGCTCGTCTAACAACAAAGTAAAACCAACGGTAGAAAGTGGCGAGGAAGACATAGCTCATCGGCTCATAAATATGCTAACAATGCGCCAAAGGAGACGAGAGCTAAAAAAATAGATTTTCACTATCAACAAATGGAACATACAAATAACCATAAGACAGATGTACACAAAATTGAGAAATATAATCTGGAGCGTTTTATTTAACATAAATATTGTACATACTTAACTGCTCGAGAAAAAAGATAGGCAAATAACGAGAGGCATCAACGGACAACATCCACAATAGAGAAAAATGGACAATAGATGAAGATTTGAAAATATGGAAAAAAATGAAATACGCAGTGGAAGATAAAGTGATGGTCGAGAATCAAGGACCACACCTTCCATAAGCTCGCCAATATCACCTAACGAACCATCCCACTACACGCCCCTAATATCGGATGTCGTCCCAGTCAATTATTTTGCCTCACCAAAGGGTGGGATGCGCTCCGGGGGAATAAAGCTGAAGGTGATCGGAAGTTCTGAGTTCTCGTTGAGGACGCCCTTCCGACAATCAAAGACCCCATCCCAATAAGCCTTTTCCATGGCCACCTCAACATCGGCGATCCTCGCATGTGCAAGGTTCAAACCACTTTTATGTAGAACGAGATCCCTTAGAAGCTCTGATCTTAGTCGATCCGCTTCATCCTGACGCTCCTCACGGATCCTCCCCATACTCAACTCACATGCGTCCACCTTTCTCTCGGCGTCTTCTAGTCTTCTCGACAATCGCGAGAATCTTGATCTTCTCAAACTCGGAAACTTTTAACTTCTCCTCGATGTCTATCACTCTTTGAGTCATATTCGGATGAGTCAAAGACGAAGTCACTGACTCAGTTAAGAGCTACAAAAGAACAATCAGCAAAGGGTTATAAAAAAAGGGGAGCCACAAATTGAAAATAAAAAAAACGAACCAACCTGTGCCAGAAGACGAGCCTTGCTACCCATCAACGCAACGTTTTCAATCTTGTCCTCCACTACAAGATCTTTTAAAGAAAGGCTCTTCACGATACAAAGGACTTGGTGCCCCAACTCTTTATCAGACAAGGCCTCGCCCGATGAATGAGGCAGTGGCGCACTCAACTCTCTTTCAGAAGGTCTGGAAGAGAGCTCCACCGGTGAACACCCATGACAAACGTTGGTCAGCGCCCTTTCAAACAAACGAGAGGAAGAAGAGATCGCGAGACCCAATGAGCAAGCCCTTGGCCCGTCAAAAAGTCTGGTACTTGTAGTTGTAATCTTCTGCGTAGGACGAGGCTGAGCATGTAAGAAAAAAGTAGAGAATGGAAACTAATTAGTTGTATACAGGGCCGGCTTAACGAAATTGGAGGCCTAAAGAAAATATACAAAATCGGGCCTTTTTTTAACCCACGCAAAATAAACTTCACATATGGTAATCATAAGTGTAATACCATTAAATAATACAAATATTCAACAAAAATATGTTTGTCAACTATCTCCATCATGAACTTCATCCTCAAACTCTTTACTTCAATATTCTTCGTTCACACCACACAAAATATGAGAAACCTGCAAAACAAAAAAACACACACACGCACACAACTTCAAAACTTGACTTTTCTTGCCTTTTGCGATGCAAAAGTATTGATCAAATCATTATATTCTATTTTTTCCATCAAATCCTTTTCAATAGACAACATAGCCAACCCAGATAACCGTTCCTGTGACATCATTGACCTCAAGTAAGTTTTTATTAATTTCAACTTTGAAAAGCTTCTCTCCGCAGACGCAACAGTCACGGGAATGGTTAATAAAATTCTGTAAGCAATACATGCATTCGGAAAAGAATCTACCTTTTTTTATGTAATCAAGTATTTCAATTGGACCATTAGTTTGCTCTCGAAAAATAACTCTCAATATGTTTAGTTCCGAAAACAAGTCTAAACCATCAATATCCGAAGATTCCTCATGTTTTAAAATATTTTCAAGATTCAAGCAATATGTTTTCAAAACATTTTCGTCCAATAATTTCAGCTTATCAAAAGTAAAAAGAAATCCAAAATTTGTATCATACTCGTGAAACTGCTCAAATCTAATTTGAATTGAGGAAACAACTTGATCAACCATGTATAAAAAATAATCAATTCGAAATAATTCTTCAAGAGATTTAGTATCATCGAAAACTATTGGCTCATCGAATTGTCTCTTCCTACGAATCACACGTCTTTCACGAAATTGGGATTTTACTCCTATCTCATTTGCAATTTCTTTTGCCAAAATCATGGCAGATGTGAATCCATTTTCTCTACAACTCTCAAAATATGAAACAAGACCTTTCAATTGATCTAATGCCACATCGATATGCATATCTTTACTTTGTAAACTCTTGCTAACCAAATTAATAGCATGTAAGATATCATACCAAATTGTCATGCCTAGCAAAAATTCAAAATCTTCTAGTTCATATTCCGCTAGACATTTTGCTTCACTCTTAATTTTAGGATCGTCACTTGCTTCTGCGAGGTCTAACAATGCATCTCTAATTTTTGGAGCTTGATACCTAATTGCTTTGACACTTTCTATTCGACTTTCCCAACGAGTTTGTGACAATGATTTTACAGTCAAACTAGATATATTTTCTTTCAATATCTTCCATCGCTTGACTGATGAGGAAAACAATGAATATATGCGTTGTAAAACTCCAAAAAATGATATAGCTTTAACACAAGAGTTTGCAACATCACAAAGCACCAAATTAAGATTATGACAACCACATGGTGTGTAAAACGCTCTACAATTTATTTCCAATAATCTTTTTTGCACACCTTGATGTTTTCCTTTCATATTAGATCCATTATCATATCCTTGTCCTCTTACATTATTAATATCAAGTTTCAAATTTTCAATCTCCCTCACAAGTGTATTAAAGAGGCATTTCCCGGATGTATCATCAACATTTAAAAATCCCAAAAAGTATTCTTCGACTCGAATTGGACTTGTTGACATATCCACACACCTTAATATGATATACATTTGTTCTTGGTGGCTTGTATCCGGAGTACAATCAAGTATAATAGAAAAGTATTTTGCCTCTTTTAACTTTTTGACAATTGTAGTTTTGATTTCATGTGCCAACATTTGAATGAACTCATTTTGAACTCCATGTCCCAAGTAATGATTACGGATCTCGTCGTTTTTAATACGCCTCACATGCTCTTGCATTACCGGATCGAATTCCGCTACCATCTCAACTAGACTAAGAAAGTTTCCGTTATTTTCTTGATAAATCTTTTCATTTGTTCCCCGAAATGCCGAGTTATTCTTAGCCAAGTTTTTAACAATAGCAATGATTCTTATCAAAACACTTCTCCAATTTTCTTTCTCTTTGTTAATTATGTTTTGAGCACTCCGGTCAATTGTTTTATTTTTGACCAACCTCAACTCCAAATCAAACCAATCTTTCATATTAATCATGTGTTCATCACTTGTTTCATGACTTTTAAGTTTGGCACCAAGATTTCTCCAATCATTTGTTCCATCGTTTCCTAATAGGTTTAGACTAGACTTCGTACCAAACAATTTACAACAAAAATAATACACTTTGTTCGATTCCCTTGAATAGACTAACCATCTTCTATCACATCTTTCCTCATTTAGTAATTTTCTCGTGTAAAAAGAAGTTGAAAAATGCCTACAATTATCATCTTTTGGAAATTTTATATCATTATCTCTAATGGGGCCTTTTTCCACAAATAAATCTCTCAACTTATGATCTATATATTTCCATTTAGACGGGTCAAAAATATTGGTAGAATTTTCACTAAAATCACATTTATCACCCTTGGTATCCATATCAATTTCCTCTTCTTCTATGATTTTTTCACCTTCTTCATCAACCATTACAATATCACATGTTTCATTGATATTAATCTCTTTATCTAGACCTTCTTCTACCACTACTTTGTCACATCTCTTTGAATTAGGTAAATTTTCTTCTCTTATTGTTGCTTCACTTGAAGTTTCATGTCTTTTTGTAAGAAATTTTTCAAGTGCTCCTTTTTGAGATTGAATCAAATTTTCTTCTTTTCTTAATTTTATCATACCCCCCCCCCCCCCCCCCCCCCCCAATTGATACTTTTTACTAGACATGTTTAAATCAAACCAAGAAAACACTACAATTCCAAGAAATAAAAATTCACACTTTGTCAAAAAAAAAAAAAAAAATCTAACAATCTAGCAATACACATTATAAAGGAAAATAAAGTTTAGATAGATAAAACCTTGAATTCGATCTTTTTTCCTTCTTCACGTGTAATAATATTGTTGATGCATCATCAACAGCTTATTTCTTGGACTTGTATGAGCTTGGCTTTGAAAAGTTGCTTCAGGAAGATTTTTTTTTTTTGAAAAATGGTTTAGGAAGATGAACTGTCGCATATGGCATATGGGTTGTTTAAAAAACATATTGTATATGGGCCTTTGACAAGTGGGCTTGGCTGTCGCTTCCTGTTTGCTTCCATTCATGTAGAGAACGTTCATGTATATACTCAAGTCTATTCTCTTTTTATATATATATATATATATATATATATATATATATATATATATATAAAATTGTGGGTCTTTGAGGAAAGGGGCCTAAAGCATGTGCTTTACGTTCCCTCAAAAAAAAAAAAAGCATGTGCTTTACTTCCCTTGCAGGTGGGCCGGGCCTGGTTGTATATATACACATAGGGATTATTCCTAAACTATGACCTCCACACTAATTTTGGACCAAAATCCAATATGTCTAAATTAATCCAAATCTATGACTACCCATTTGATTAAATTACGTTTTTAACCTTATTCTTTATTTTTCCTATTTTCATTTCTTATCCCTCTAGTCAGTTTTTTTTTTTTTAAAAAAACAATCCACATCCTCTCTCTCTCTCTGCGTCCAAAAAACCCCATTTCTCTCATCCATGAATGTTTTTTTTAAGCATTTTGTTCATTCATCATGAACAGCTCTATCCCCAAACCTTCATCTTCTCCCATCTCCGACGCTGAAGCTCCTGGGAACGACGGTCATGGCCGCCGGAGAGCAGCCCGTGGCCGCAGGAGAGCAGCCCATGGCCATCCCGGCGGCGGCGACCTCGAAGTGTCCGCCGAAACAGCCCGCCATGGATTCCGCGTAGAATTTATGTGGTTTTTAAAGTTAAAAAACAAAGAAAAAAGATTATCGGGATTTCTGGATAATTTTGAAAAGTTTCTGAAAATTTCTGGGTTTTCGTTGAAGATTTATTGACGTTGATGTCAATAAATATGCATTTTTATTGACATCAATGTCAATAAATCTTCAACGAAAACCCAGAAATTTCCAGAAACTTTCAAAATTTTCCAGAATCCCGAGAATCGTTTTTTCTTTGTTTCTTAACTTCAAAAACCACATAAATTCAACGACTTAAAGAAAGATGAACCCAAACAAAGAAATCCCCCGCCAAGAAACCCAAACCCTCGCCTGAGAAATCGCCCCCGGTGGTGCGTAGAAGTCCTCGCGTTTCCCATCCCAGCGCCGATGGGTCAAAGCCGAGCGTGGTTATGTTGTTGAGATGTTAATTATGTTACTAAAAATGCATCTCTAACTCTTGGTGCCCAAATTTTTTTTTAAAACAAAACTGTTGTTTCTCAATTTTGATAACATGTGTTTGGTGTTGTCGGGGTCGTTGACAGTAGCTAGTTTATTGATAACAATGTCAAACCTGCCGGTTTATTGACATTGATGTCAATAAACCAGACAGTTTATTGACATTGATGTCAATAAACCTGACAGTTTATTGATATCAATGTCAATAAACCGACAGGTTTGGCATTGTTAATAAAATTGAGGGTATTTTTGTACTTAAAGAAAATAGATAGTCATAGTTTAGGATTAAATTGAACTTATTTGATTTTGGTCCAAAATCATTGTGGAGGTCATAGAATAGGAATAATCCCTATACACATATATATTATCAATGAATAAGAAGAATTTGTTGCAACAAGGCAATCTCTTAGCTTTTTTATTCATATATGACAATACACTTAATTGATTTATTGCATATTACTTTGTTGTTTCGCTTTAATTTCCAACTCTAAAGGATAATTCATTTACTTTGGCATTGCTTGAACGATAAATTATAGGGTTATATAGGTATATAACCACGCGGCTATAGAGGTTTCAGTTTTAGTCAACCTTTTGTTAATTTTCTGTTAATAGCCATAGCAATCTATTTACAGCATGTTAAAAGACGTAAATGACCTCAATAACCCCAGCCAAATTCCCGCCCATTATTTTCAGCCTATTAATTTAAATGGAAAAAAATATTCGGTCATAACTACTCGCACAAATTAAGGGAGGATTTAAAACTCAATAAATACACATAAATGACCCTTTTTTATTTTTGGTTTATAACTACTCGCACAAATATTCAGTATATATGCTAATAGGAAATGATCCTTTTTTATTTTTGGTCAATTCCATCCAGTATTGTAAATACGACGTTGATTTACAGTTAATACTACTAATTATTTCATCGTAAATGCATTGTAAATACAAATCATATTTACAGTATATTCGTGTAAATAAACTGAAAAAAAAAAATCTGAAAATATTTTGGACGTTCTAATATTATGAATATATGAAAGATAAAATAATTGTAAAATTCAAAGATTTTTGCCACGAAAATAGAAACTGATTAACTAAAGTCAACGCTGAAAATTTCCAAATAGACGTTAACAATCTTTCCAAATCGGTTAGATTCAAAATTAAAAAAAAAACTGCCTAATTCAATTAGCGGGCGTAATAAATAAGGGCAAAGATGTAAAACTAATTCAATTAATAAGATGCCAGTGTTTAAGATGGCTACGTAGCCAATTATTTGTAAATTATACCAACTGTTTGAACAAAATTTCCATAAGAGTCAAACAGACTTGTACTCATGGGAAATTTCACTACTTTTGTTGTGTATCTGCTACTCTACCCTTTGTAGTTTATTAAATACAAGCACAAAGCAATACCAATTACATAAATATTATTTTCCTTATACATACACTAAAACCCTCGGAGGGTTGGCTTGTGTTGCAAAACTGATGTATGTTAGGTGATCTTCTGCGACACAAAACCTCATGTTTGTTAAGTTGACTCCGGCGAGATGACGAGAAACCAAACCCTCTTGATGTAAAAATGTCATTTATGTTAAAGCTGGTTTATGGGTGCACACTCACAAACAATGGTCCTTGTTATGAAAGCTGGCAAATAAAAATAAATCTAAAAACAATTTAATCGTAATTATTAACTGATCATCCAATGTCTCTGAGACAAGCTTATTTTTATAATTAAAAAAAAAAATGAAAACAAATCTGAATTACTTTTAGTTATGATATTAAAAGGGCAAAAAATTTCAATGAAAACTAAACATGAACAACATGAACAAAAGGAGAGTCAGAGACGAATTTGAGCATGAGTACTTAAAAAACTCGTTATTTTGTTACTGGAATGATAATATTTTTAAGCAAGAGTAATTCAGAGATATCTCTCACCTTTATTATGACAGAGCTTGGATCGGTTTGATCGTCTCCGGGAAGATCCAGAGTCGTGGGAGTATGATCATTGGACAGTTCGGTCGCAGGATTCCGATCTCCAACCGTTGAGGAAGTCCCCAAGACCCCCCTGTCGCGCTAGGGTTTGATCAGATCGCCGGATGATCTTGGACTGGTTTGATCATCCCCGGGAAGATCTGGAGTAGTGAGATGATGATCATCGGACGGCTGAGTTGTCGGCTTCCCCAGACCCCAATTTCGGCCTCCAACCCAAAAAGTCCCACACAATCCCCCAGACTTCTTACTTGGCTCGGGTTTGATATGATCACCGACAGCTCAGGTCGCCGGCTTCCACACCCCCTATTCCGAGTTCGAACTGTTGCGAAATAACTCGCGCACGCAAGCGTACGTGTGTCGCTCAAGTAATATAGAATGTAAATTCGAGTATCGTACCCACAGAGACTAGTGAAACAGCGATTTCCTAAAACTTGATGCTAATTAACTCCAATTAAAATTAAGAAGATGTTTGTGGCAAGAATAATAATAAAACTAAAGCAGAGAAAAAGATACGAGTTTTGCAAGATGAGAAGATAGGGGTCACGACTTCACCAGAGCTAACTAGGTCGGGGGGTTTTCGGGTTTGAACAACAAATCTATTCCTATAAACGCTAATCTCACTCTGTCGAAATAATTCACTAGCCTCTCTCGAGTGTTCTAGCAAACCTATGTAACCGACGGATTATTATCCTCTCGGCATATAATCCTATTAAAACAATCACACGCAATGAAACAAGAGTTCAAACGATTACATAAATTTCCTAGATTTTCTAACCTAGGATCAACTATGAAGCCATGAATAGACGGACGATTATCAATTCTCTCTCGAGTAATAAACAATCCTAGATAACAATTCTAATGGTGATCAAGCACTAGAAAGCATTAAACATGATTCATGACAAGCAATTAATAGATGGAGTAAACAAGCATAATCTAACCTAACACAACCCCCTTCCCATTGTCAACCCTAGCTACATCGTAAGCCCATAGAAATCTAGCCGCTAAAGAAACCCATGCCAATCAAAACACAAAGCAAAATAATCAAGAGCAATAAGATGAGCATGGAAAGCAGAAACAAATTCATATTGAAATGGGTACGAAGTTCAACAATATTTAAAAGTAATAAAATAAAAGTAAGGGAAGAAGGAGAAACAATGGTTGTGAGTTCAAGTGAGTCGCCGGAGTTGTTGATTCCAACGAAGAACGCTCGCTCTCTCTCTAAGCAATGCTCTCTAAAACAACCTAAAAGCAATAAGGAAACTAAAAATAAAAGCAAGGACGTGTTTCTAGGTTACAAGAGTGGTTTATATAGGAACTAAGGTGATTTTCGGATCTCAAATGGGCTTTTGATTGAATTGATTTGGCCCAAAATCTTCAAAAACGGAAACAATTCACGCCAAAGTCGAAGCTTCTCGCGCGGCGCGAAACAAAGGTCGCGGCGCGAGGATGTTGTGTGGAGGACGTCGCGGCGCGAGAAACAGAAGTCGCGGCGCGAGGAAAGCTGCTGAAGGAGTTACGCCAAATCTGGAAGAATGTCACGGCGCGAGGATATATGGTCGCGGCGCGAGGTGCTCCAGAATTCTTCTTCTAATTCTTCTATGCTTCATTTTGACCCGTTTTTCGTCATAAACGCTTCCATTTGTCATCAAATACTCCGAGACCTCAATTAACACCATTTTTCCTGAAATATGTTGCATAAACTCACAATAACCGTTAAAAACACTTAAGGGCTAGCTCAATTCAAGTCAAATGAGGGCGGATTCGCAAGTAAAATACGCGCTTATCACGAACCCCACCCTTCACCCTCCCAGCCCCCATGAACACATCTTCCTCCATCCCCATGGCCCCCACCCCACCTCCCCCCACCCCCCGTCCAATCTCTCTCTCACTCATCTTTTACGAAGAAGAGACGACTCAAATCGAAGATCATTGGGAGACCAAGCAGATATATATAAAACGATAATGTTATAGAAATTTGGATAAATTGCCAAATATAAATATAAATAGCGGAAATAAGGTTCGTTCAGTTTCTTAAGACTATACATGTATTTAATGTTGAAATCGTTAATAATTTGGTTTTATAACGTTAAAATTTGTAATGGTAAAATATTGAGATATGATCAACGGTTTTCTATATAATGTTAATATGGTATTTTGTTCTCCTACATATACCTTCTTAATATAATTGAATTTACAATATTCAAGGTTCACAAAAAAAATGGTCTCCTATTTATATCTTTATAATATAATAGATTATACAATATTAGAAGGGGAAAATAACACATTTATACCCCGTGTTTTAGTGAAATGTCGAGTTTAACCCCCGGTTTTCAAAACTGTCGAGTTCATATCTTCTGTTTAACTAAAATGACGAAATTATACCATCTGTTTAACTAAAATGACAAAATTATACCCTGAAATAGACAACATTGTCACGAATATTCATTTTATTGAATTTTTATTGACTTTTCATTGACGTTGACGATAATACTTATATATAAACACCAATTATCTTTATTCATTCACGTCATATATGTAATTTATTTAAAAACTAAAAAATAAACAATACTTAATTGTGAAGAACACATAAAAAGGCAAAGAGATAAACATCGATAGTTGATAGTCATCAAAATCGCATATTCAAACAGAGAATCCAAGATTTAGAGTTACAATTCGAACACGGAATGAAGTCATATCTTAGGAGGTATGAGTTTTATTATTTAATTTCAATTTAAGGCTATTTTTATTTCAAAATTGAGAATTTGGAAGTTAGGGTATTGATTTAGATTTGATTCGATCTTTCTTATATAAGAGTTAATATTAATGAAAGGGAGATTTGTGACGTTGTTATTCATTTAAGGGTACAATTTTGTCATTTTAGTTAAACAGATGGTATAATTTTGTCATTTTAGTTAAACAGAGAGTATGAACTCGACATGTTTAAAAATCGATGGTTAAACTCGACATTTCACTAAAACACAGGGTATAAAAGTGTTATTTAAAAAAGTGATTAAAAGTTCAGGAGAAAAAAAAGTACAGAGACATATCGAAGAAAATAAAGTTCTATTTGAAGATATGCGTTTTGAGCGAACAATTTCCCGGTTTATCTTTCTTTTAATTATTATTTTTATTAATTTTTTTTCCATTTGTTTTAAAATTTTACTTTATAAATTTATTCATCCAAATTTGTTTTCTTAATTTTTGTCAACATATATTAATATTTAGGAAAAAAGTTATAATTAGTGGAAGAAAATACCCATATGGGATTATGAAAAATAAATAAATAAATAAATATGTTAAAACACTAAAAAAGAGCCATTAAAAAACTTATTTACCTAATGATAATTTTTTTTTTACTAATTTGGTATTATTCTGAAGAAAAAAATTTCTTAAAAAAAAGTTATTTTGAAAGTGGGAGAAAAGTTCTCTTTATTATCTATGTTATAGATATGGGAAACATAAGTCTCAAGGTGACTACTGGAAGGAAATAGAAATACCATTTCCAATACGGCACCCTCCATTGCTTATTGGAAATGGTATTTCCATTAGGTAAATTGATGTCTTCCATTGCTTATTGAAAATAGAATTTCCGTTAACCTTAACGGAAATATGGATTTCCATTAACTTACAATAAGTAGTTAAAAAAATCAAATTTAAATGGTAAATAAAAGGGACTAAACTGTTAAAAATTAAAAAGAACGTACTAATATGTAAACTGAATTTCATCTTTATTAATAACTTAACTATATATAAAATATTAGAATACAAACTTAAATATATAAAAAAATTACAAACTGAATTATAGAAAAAAAAAATTAAAATACAAACTAAAGTTTTTAAAATCAAGTAGAATACAAACTAAAGTTTTTAAAATCAAGTAGAATACAAACTTAAGTATATAATAAAATTTTATAAACTTAACTATATAAATAAAATTAGAATACAAACTTAATTATATATTTGTGGAGTATTTGAGAGTTTGATAAAGAAGAAAGTTTGATTTGTGAATAAAATGGTAAGAAATGAGATGTATTTATAAGAGAAATAAATAAGTGGGTTTAAAAAAAAATGTGCAGACTTCTCCTTCATCTCCAACGTCATTTTCTTCTCTCTTCCAACGGCAGGAAAGCCTTCCGTCTCCTTCTGTCACACACTTGCCATTTCGACAGGTATTGGAAGTCCTCTTTTCGTCCTTATTGGTACTTGGAATTTCCACGAGGCAAAAATAAGCCACGTAAGGATTTCCTTCCATTTACTTCCATCTGAATGCTCAGCATTATGGGAAACCAAGCAGCCTAAAGTTGGAGAGGGAGAGAGCATTAAATTTTTGGGTCCATTAGGAAAATAGTTAATTTAAACGTTTGATATTGCTAAATAGCCAACGTTTCGTAAATTTTAGGTAAATAACCACTACATTTTATTTATACACGTGAAATAACTTATGTACCCATAATTAAATTCTCGCCCACTACATTGTTTTTCTTAATTGAAAAAAATTCCAATATTATTAAATCGTGCAGTGGATATTCGGACAAATCAAGGGAAGATATCTTATTAAGTCAAATATTACATGCGATCCATTTCATTTCTCATTCCATAAAATAAAAAAATAATAAAAAAACATGAAGAGCTCGCCGACTGAAAAAATTATCTCGGAAAAATGAAGTTTTCCGGTCGACAAGGGTTGTTTCCACGCAGGTTATTTTTCTTAGTCATATTCCACTCATCATCTTGGTTTTGTCATATTGTAATTCAAATAATCTTTGAAGTTTTAGATATTAGGGTTATTTTTTTTTTTATGGTGGTTGTGTAAATCGGACCCATTTTTCAAGTTTTATCATTTTGTGAAGCCACCATTTTTGTACGTTGACTACATTATATTTACATGAGATTTACGATGCTATTTACACCTACTTACTTGTACTAGCAAAAGTTCTGGAGATGAGTTGTTTACAATTATTTACACAATCTTCATTTTCTTGTGTAAACAGAATGTTAATATGGCGAGGAAAGTTGGCCAGAAGAAAACGCAGATCAAAATTACGGAACACCTAAGTACATATATAGAGACATATTAATTAATAAATTTTGTGCCCCTATAATTTGTAGTTTTGTATACTCGTGACGCTATATATTTAATGTGACATTGTATTTACACAGTTTTTACTGCAAATTTATATATAGTTAACTATAGTTTACGATTATTTACTTCAAAATGATATAACTTTTGTGTTATGTGCAAAGTATTTATTGAAAGTTGTATATATTAACACTCATTTACAATTTATAATTACAAAACTTTTGGAAAAAAGTACCAATTTTATGTAATTTAAATTGTGACTTTAAAAAAAGATTTGAATAGTTTACATGTCTAGTACACGTAATATAGTAATATTTAATCAGATATTCTATACTATTAAAGATTAAATACACGTAATCTCATAATTAAATAATAATTAATAGGGAATTATACTTTAGATTGACCGAATAATTCAAATTTAAAACTAAATTGCCTAAAATAAAAAGATTTGAATGTCTTAACTGCTTAATACATGTAATATATCAATATTCAATCCAATATTATGTATCATTAAAGACTAAATTACTTGAATCTCATAACTAAATGCGATAAATAGGGAAATATTCTTTAGATTGACCGAATATTCCAAAATTAAAATTGATTTTCCAAAAATATTATTCTCATTTATTGTTGAAAAAATTAAATTCAAAATCAAACAAAATTTTCAAAAAATAAAATTCAAGTTTAAAACAAAACTGCCGATTATAATTTTATTATTGTCATAACTATTTACAATATTATTTACAGTTATTTACAACTGATTATACTATTATTTACAACTATTTACAAATGATTACACAAAGACAAATCAGAAAGACATAAATGTAACAATATTTACACTAATATTTACAACTATTTACAAAATACAATTATTTATGAAAAATCTGGGCTCCTTAAATTAGATTGACGCAACTTCGTTTGAACAAGAGATCAAACGTCCAGGTTTCCTATATCTACAAAACTCTTCGAAACGTGGTGTTTCCCCAGATCAATCGATACATCAGCGAAATAATTGTCTCATGGCTATAAAAATTTCACGACTACTAAATAACTCCATTAGATCTTCAATCTACACAGCCAAGATTCAACAATATTTCAAAACAACAAATATACTAGTAGAAATAAATCAAAACCATGAAGAAATTCAACGGCCACTTAGTCATGTCCTCAAACATGATCTTCGGCCTCAAAATCCCCTAGTAACTCGACGGAGACAATTTCCCCTTCACCTCCTCCAATGGCTTATGCGGAGGCGGTGTACACATGTCGCCTCATCCATTTTGATTACATTCTATATTTTCATCGGTTGACAGTGAATTATGATTTTCCAATCATTGACGTTCAAAAAGCTAACTGCAACACAACAACGATGGTAAATATATGTAAATATACCGGTAAATATATGTAAAACTATGCGTGTACTGCAAAACATAAGGAAAAAAAATTAAGAACCACAACTGATTCCATCAAAGAAACCCAGTCATCGTGTGAAACGCTATAATTTCCAGACGTTAGAGTGAAAAAATTAAGCGCTTGAAAACAACTATGAATACAAAGAAATTCTTCTCGGTGAATTTTGAAAATCATAACTACTGAAATACATGGATACGAAAATAAGGAAACAAATCAATCCCACGTAATTAATCACTTGCTAAAAAAAGGAAACGAATTAAGCCTACAGATTTTATTTAAACTTGAATAGGCACGAAATAAAAAATTCAAATTTTAAATAAATTCGGAAATTCAAACAGGAAGGATACAACTAGAAAGTAAATTTTTTTTTATAGGTTCACGTCATACTAGTGACTATTCACCTTATATTTACAAAACGTTGGCTATTTAGCAATACCAAACGTTTAAGTCGGTTATTTTGCTAATTAATTCTAAATTTTTAGAAGGTGGTTGAAGTTAATTACTGCAAGTTATATACAAGCAATGTTGGTTGTGAGAAGGTCCCACGCAAAGACTACATAGGTTTTGAAGTTACTAGATTTTTTTTTTAAGTGTTTACGTGTGTAAATGTTAAGATGTAACTCCTCTACTTTAACTTCTGGTTTACTCTTACTAATTAGAAAACTGTAATCCACCAGGTGGTTGGGCAGAATTCGAACCTCAACCCATATTGGAGTAATCTTACCATGATGCTTCTCTTTCAGCTAAAACATGATCATAATCTGACACTTCCAAGAACAGAATTGTTTTTTTTTTTTTTTTGATAAATTCCAAGAACAGAATTGTGACGGTTTAAAGTTGAGTATTTCCATGTTCATTTAAACCATATCCAATGCTAAAGTCGAACAACACCAAACAACTTATCACAAAAGATGCTAAAGGCACCAAATCATGAAAAAGTTTCTCAATCAAACAACCCCGGTGATTTCAGTTTGTAGTTCAAGTAGTCCGCAGAATTTACCGATTCAACGAGTTTTGAGGCTGTTAGAATTATTACTTCAAAAATATTTATTTTTTTCTGGAAAAATAAAACCGACAGCTTAGAACAAAGGAAATAAAAATTACAACAATATTATGAGCGGAGGAAAAAAAAACGATGGGAAAGCAAAGGCCGAGGACCGTTCGACGGTCTCCTTAAAGTAATATTGCCCTCCCCGTGGGTGCCGGAAACGACGAGCAATTTACCTCCCAGGATACAACGGCGGAAGTGAGAAAAGGTTTGCACCAAACGGACTTCTCCGGCGAACTAAACCTGTAACAGAACTGAACACCGACTACAAAAGAAAAACAATTTCTGGGAGAGAGAAGGAGCTGAGAGAAGCAGTGAAAAACTGTGTGTTCGAATGAGATGAGCAAGCCTCTATTTATAAAGGCCAGGGCTGCGTTGGTTGAAGTTCCAAACTGTCCAGCCTTAAAGGCATTTAAAGCAGGTTATTACAACCATTTAACACACCGGTTTGAACTCAAGGCCAAGCGAACAGTCCAACGTTTTCAGTCTTAATGGCATTATTGCACAACCATAAAGCGCACTTAAAGCTCAGAGAACCATTGAATTGAAAAATACAAACTGTTGGCTTTAAGTCTCAAAACGTACACTTTATCACTTCGCCCGGTCGAGCTCATCCAGTCGAGCTCGTCCAGTCGAACTGGAATGACTTCGTCATGAAGTCCAGTCGAGCTCGTCCAGTCGAGCTCGTCCTGTCGAACTGGAATGACTTCGTCACTAAGTCCAGTCGAACTGGAATGACTTCGTCACTAAGTCCAGTCGAGCTCGTCCAGTCGAACTGGAATGACTTCGTCACTAAGTCCAGTCGACCTGAAATGATTAGCCCAGTCGAGCTCACCTCGCCCAGTCGAGCTCGCCTCGTCCAGTCGAGCTAGAATGACTTAGTCACTTCGTCCAGTCCGTCACTTTCTCAGTGTGTGATAAAGCATACTTCAAACATCAATTTCTCATTCATTCTATCTCCGTTTTTTTTGGAAAAATTATAATCGATATTATACCCCATTCCGCAAGGAAGAATAATACGAAAGAATTATCAAATTCCGTTGAGTGGACCCCACTCAAAACTTTGCCTAAAGTCAGCAGCTTAATAGACAATAAATACTCAATATTGTCCATTTTCCTCTCTAATATTCCAATAATCCCCCACATGAATGAAATTGTATGACGACAACAAAAAGACTCGACACGACTCAATATGGTGATCAGTTCTACGGTCAATACCAGTATAGGATAGGTAGACAAAGTCCTTGAACCTTCCCTCGTAGAAGTATGTCATGTTTACGGACTACTCAGTAGACACGATGTCCTTGAACTGTTAGTCGTTTGTATATAAACGATGAGCATATATCTCGCTGATATTTTCCTGTCACAGGTTTTAGTTCTCATGGATATGTTCATTTCGGCCCTGAACATGCGCCTGGTTCTGTAAGAGTTTCTAAAGAATTATGCCCCTTTAATTCTCTTTCGAAGCGGCCTTACTTCTCTCTCATATAGGTGATCCTTACGCCAAAGAGTAATCCCACATTACTCGTTCGGAATCTCAAAGATCCGATTTCAAAGAATCATTAAAAGCACAATGCTTAGCCTCGTACGGGTGTCACCATTTTTATCATAGGAATAGGACCGGGGTTTTCCCCCACAGTGACCTCACTTCATTCTAGAAGTTAGGTTGTCCCTTTGAACCAAGTTATTAGGATCTCCAGTCATCATGGTTGGGTTTCTTTTGCTAAAACTTTTATTTCATGGGCTTTAGTCCCATTCCTATTGACATCTTCTCTACTTGGTCCTTATTTAACCCCTTGGTTAGCGGATCCGCAATATTGTCTTTGGACCTTACATAGTCAACACTTATGACTCCAGACGAGAGAAGTTGTCTAATGGTATTATGTCGTCGACGGATATGTCTAGACTTACCATTATACATAACACTTTGTGCTCTACCAATTGCAGATTGGTTATCACAATATATACATATTGCAGGCACAGGTGTTGTCCAATTTGGAATATCCTCTACGAAGTTTCTTAGCCACTCAGCTTCTTCACCACACTTATCCAAAGCAACAAATTCAGATTCCATCGTGGATCTAGTTATTACCGTTTGTTTTGAGGATTTCCAAGACACAGCTGCACCACCTAAAGTGAATACACATCCACTTATGGCTTTAGAGTCTTGTATATCAGATATCCAACTCGCATCAGTGAAACCTTCAATGACTTCGGGATATCTAGTATAGTGTAGACCATAGTTACGAGTAAATCGTAAATACCTCAGTACTTTCACGATTGCTTTCCAGTGCTCAGAACTTGGATTACTCGTGTATCTCGCAAGTCTACTTACAGAGTAAGCTAAGTCAGGTCTAGTACAATTCATCAAGTACATTAGGCTTCCTATTATCCTAGCATACTCGTTTTGAGACTCGATATCTCCTTTATTCTTAGACAAATGGTGACTAGTGTCGATTGGAGTTCTAGAGACTCCACTATCATCCTTTGCAAATTTGTCTAGAATTTAATCAACGTAGTGTGATTGACTCAAAACAAGTCCATTAGATGTTCTTTTAATCTTGATCCCCAAGATAACATCAGCTAATCCCAAATCTTTCATATCAAACCTCGAATTCAATATATCTTTTGTGGATTTAATCATGCTTTCATTGCTCCCAACAATAAGCATATCATCTACATATAGACACAAAATCACATAACCGCGTTCGGTCGTTTTAATGTAGACACACTTGTCACACTCATTGATCTTGAAGCCATTTGACATCATGACATTGTCAAATTTTTCATGCCATTGTTTTGGGGCTTGTTTGAGTCCATACAATGACTTAATCACTTTACATACTTTCCTCTCTTGCCCATGTGCAACACACCCCTCGGGTTGGTCCATGTAGATCTCTTCTTCGAGATCACCATTTAGGAAAGCAGTTTTGATATCCATTTGATGGATTTCAAGGTTGCGCAAAGTGGCAATGGCTATAATCAATCTTATAGATGTTATTCTCGTCACGGGAGAATAAGTATCAAAATAGTCAAGACCTTCTTTTTTACTATAACCCTTAATTACAAGTCTCGCCTTGTATTTGTCTCGCCTTGTATTTATCAATTGAGCCATCCACTTTCATCTTCCTTGTGAAGATCCACTTAGAACCAAGAGTTTTACTTCCAAGAGGAATGTCAACTAGTTCCCACGTGTGGTTATGCATTATCGAGTCAATTTCACTTCTTATGGCGTCCTTCCATAAGTGACCCTCGACTGAATTTACAGCCTCTTTATAACTTAGAGGTTCGGCCTCTAACATATAGGTAAGGAAATCAGATCCAAATGACTTCTCCACCCTAGCTCGCTTACTTCTTCGAGGTTGTTCAGATTCTATCTCATCCTCGGATTCCTCATCAAAATCTTGAGATATTTCTTCTATATTCTCAAATTGTTCATTTGACGAACTCGGCTCATCTTCCTTAGTCTTATACGGAAATACATGTTCAAAAAACGATGCATTTTTAGACTCAATAATAGAACCTTTGTGTATATCAGGATTCTTAGATTCGTGCACAATGAAGCGATAAGCATTGCTATGATGTGCATAACCAATGAATACACAATCTACAGTCTTCGGACCGATCTTCATCCTTTTAGGTGCGGGAGCCAAAACCTTGGCCAAGCACCCCCACATTCGCAAGTATTTATAGGAAGGCTTCGTTCCTCTAAATAATTCAAACGGGGATTTATCCTCTTTCTTTCGAGGTATCTTATTCAAAAGATAATTCGAAGCCAAAATGGCTTCCCCCCACATTTCTTGTGGTAACCCCGAGCTTAGCAACATCGCATTCATCATCTCTTTGAGAGTTCGGTTCTTTCGTTCGGCAACGCCATTCGATTGAGGACAATATGGTGGAGTGACTTCATGAATAATTCCATGTTGAGCACAAAATGCACCAAATGGTTCCACATATTCACCTCCACGATCACTACGCACCGTTTTAATCTTTTTACCAAGTTGATTCTCAACTTCCAATTTGTACATGGTAAATTTCTCAATTGCCTCATCTTTGCTGTTAAGCAAATACACATAACAATACTTCGTACTATCGTCAATAAAAGTCACAAAGTATTTGTTACCACCTATCGTAGGCATGAATTTCAAATCGCATAGATCGGTATGGATTAATTCAAGTGACTCACTTTTTCTTTCAACACTATGAAATGATGTTCTCGTTAATTTGGCTTCAACACATATCTCACATTTGTGTTTAGAATCAATATTAAATTTTGGTATACAATCCAAATTAATTAACTTGCGCAAAGTATCATAATTCACATGACCAAGTCTACCATGCCACAAATTAGATGACTCAAGCATATACGCAGAAGAGGAAGCATTCTCATTATTATTCTTGCCAGTAATGGCGATTACATTCATCTTCCACATATTATCTTTGATATAGCCTTTACCCACATACATCCCATTTTTACTAAGAACAATCCTTTGAGACTCAAAAACCATCTTAAACCCATGGTTACAAAGAAGAGTTCCAAAAATGAGATTCTTCCTAATGTCGGGCACGTAGAGAACGTTGGTGAGCTTCATTTCTTTCCCAGAGGTCATCTTGAGGATGACGTGGCCAATCCCCATGACGTCGAAGGTGGCCAAATTTCCCATGAACAGCATCTCCCCAGTCGGGCGCATGTCGAGCGAGCAAAACGCGGTTTTGTCGGAGCAAACATGGCGGGTAGCTCCAGTGTCTAGCCACCACTCCTTGGGGTTTGAATCGACCAAGTTTACTTCGGAGACCACGGCGACGAGAAATTGGTCATCTCCCTCGGTCTCGACGGCATTAGCCTCACTCTTCTTCTTCTTTTGCGGCTTTTGGCAATCCGCGGCGCGGTGACCTTCTTTGTCGCAGTTGAAGCACTTTCCAACAAACTTTTGTTGGTTCTTCTTGAAAGCAGCCCCTTTAGCCCCAAGCTTGTTGGCGGGCTTCTTGCCTCTCGAGCCTTCACCATGCTCGACGATGTTGGCTCTCTCGGACGTGGTTTTGAACCTTTTGTCGGAGCCACGGTTGTCTTCCTCTATGCGAAGGCGAACCACCAAATCTTCAAGACTCATTTCCTTTCGCTTGTGCTTAAGGTAGTTCTTGAATTCCTTCCAACCCGAAGGTAGTTTCTCGATGGCGGAGGCAACTTGGAAAGACTCGCTAATGGTCATTCCCTCGGCTTGAATCTCGTGAAAGATAAGTTGTAAATCTTGCACTTGACTCACGACCGTCTTATTGTCCACCATTTTGAACTCGAGGAAGCGGCCCACGATGTATTTTTTCGAGCCCGCGTCCTCGGTCCTGTATTTCCGATCGAGTGATTCCCAAAGCTCTTTAGAAGATGTCTTGGAACTATACACGCTGTATAGGGAGTCCGCTAGACAATTCATCACATAATTCCGACACAAATAGTTGAGTTGTGTTGTGGTTATTCCGACACGTTGTATAGGGAGTCCGCTAGACAATTCAGCTCTTTAGAAGCTCTGGTGTTTTTATTCTTAAAGAAGAAAACGTTTACATTTCTGAGTGTTGTGGTTATCAAACCTTTGCAAACAACTCTATTTATATAGGAAAACAAAAGAAGATGAATCAGCCCAAAACTGTAAGCTTTAAACAAAACACTGATGCCCATAATAGACAATAAAAGACATTAAAAAAAACAAAAACAAAAAACAACAAAACGTTTGGCTTTTATTGTCTTTCAATCTTCCTCTTTAGTGCCAAATGAATGCACTTATAACCATTCCAAACCAATCAATGCTTAGACTCACAGTTATTGGTTAACGTATTTATTATCTTGCTATGTATATGTATTCCACTGCTGTATTTAAAAAACGAGTATCAGAGTATGAATTAATGATTTCCAAAATGCTTGTATAAGATTTAATAGTCTCTAATCCGAACATATATGATTAGAAACAAGAACCCAAAAGCGGAAGCAGAAAGAATCGAGTTACTTATGGCCATTGCTGTGTTTTCCGGCGAGTTTCGGACTCCGACTCCGGCGAGCTATTTCGAGGTTCTTCTAAGCTCTCGCTCTCACTCCTAGATGGTGTTGGTTTTTCTGAATGTGTGAGTGAGCTTAGGGACCCCAAAACTCTTGTATTTATAGCCTTATACCAATCAATGAGGAAAATGACAATCCTACTATTGTAGGTAATTACTTGATTTTGGCCATTAATTTGAGCACGATTTTGGCCATTAATTAGTTGGTCAACTTTATATATATGGACCATTATATTGGAGAGAATATTTCTTCATTAATACCATATTAAAAGAAAATATTCTTACATTCTCCCACTTGGTCCATATAGCTCAAAACTTACAAAGAAACAAAATATATGAATCATGGCGATATGTTCTCTATAAGCGAGTATTATCTTCCATGTATTACGATATATCAAGTCTCTCAATTCAATAGCCCTTTTATTCTTTAGTTAATAAACAATATGTTTATTCTAGGTCCACTGAAACAATATTTCTCGATGAATTAAAATGAATGTGCACAACCGTATGATAAAATATCTAACCGAATAAGAGTTTTATGTAAACAAATGTACCGCATAATTAAATATTACATCATGGAACCAAGTCTCTCATGATTTCTTAATGATCCTTGAATTTCTTTCGTGGCATGCCTTTAGTCAAGAATCAGTAATCATCAACTCACCGCTAATGTCACGACCCGCGAGCGTCGTCACCTTGCCCGCAAGCCGCAACTCTATGGAACCAACATCACGTAGCGGGAGCATATCATATGTGAATAATGAAATGTAAACAAAACATTTAAAGTAAATATATAACTTATTAAACATATAATAAACGAAATACAATATTATTAAAAGTGCGGAAACGTTTACAACAAAAGTGGTTATCAAAAATCTCGGGAAATTTTTCGTTTAGAACTAGAAGTCGTATATCGACCCTTATACATACATATATATGTACATAGAAGCTCCCGACTTTACATATATACACGGGATATTATTTAAAGAAGAGTCGATATTATTCAAAATATTACATATAGAGGTCTACTTCCCGAGCCAGAACCCATAGCCCGTAGGTCAAGAGATACGCGTCCCGTCCCGGTTTCCTTCTCAGTTGCTTACATTGCCGCCTTGCCCTTCTCTACATTACCAAGGGACATAAAACTATGAGTCGAATGACTCAGCAAGCGGGAGTCTAGCCTAGGAAATAAAAGCAACTAATGCAAAGCATGTGATATACGAACAAGCAAACAAGAATGCAGGATGCAGCTATCACCTATAAGTGACTAATGAGCGCGCATCCTAGAATACTAGCCGTCCCGCAAGGTTATACACTCATCACTGCTATAACCTCCGGTCCGACTAGAGACCAGCTTCAGACTTCGAGCAGCAGTCGTCAACTGATCTAAGTTTTAACACCTGTCTGGGATCCACTAGTGGTACTTTCTTCATCATGACGTCAGCGCCACTGGTCTCTGGCATAGTGAGCTCGCGAACCGCGACCTTCACCCACTAAGCCCCAGTGTGCTCAAGGCAGCTTCCGGTGAGTCTTCCAGCTAGCAATGAGCTCGCGATGCGCGACCTTCACCCATTGCTTCGAGTACTCGGCGCACGGACCGGCATGGCCCGCCAAGCACAAGTCGTGGACTTGTGAGTACCACCGACACGAGTTTTAAAGTTTGGGTACTCTGCAGCTAGAAGCGTACACGTGAAACTTATATACGGAAGAGCGTGACGGGATAAACCCCGAAAGAAATTATTGTTTCCCTTTGAAGCTCGTTAAGTGTTTTAAGTTGAAAGTTAGAAGTGTGACTTCCGAACTCTCTACTCTCGATTGAATTTGAGAGTCTATCGCTCTTTCGTCCTCTCGATTCTAACCTACTTCCTAGAGTTAGAAGAGAAGTCTAACTATACACAAAGCAAACGTGGCTGGTTCAAGTTAGCGTTTGAACCTAACGGGCGTACCCGAACTAAGTTTTCAAGCAAGAGTGGCCGAAGCCTTAACTTTCGAGTTTATTCATTTTAGGCTTTTACCTACTCTTGTTTACTAGCAAGCAAATACACAAACAAACAGGGTTATACCCTTGGTAAGTAATTGACGTATGTCTCCTCACTTACCCGGAATTGTTCGACAGAAAGCTTGACGACTCCCGAAGATGTCTTGCTTCACATGTCCTTTGAGACACTTGGCACTTGTCGAAACGTCGAGAGAACTATCATCCAGAGTTGAACATCCATTAGTTATTGGATTCGAGTTTACTTAAAGAGGATATGGTTCAGTGTCGGGATTAGAGTCGGTTCGGAATTCAAGAATTTAATTTATTATTCCCAGGTACTTCGGAAGTTTATTCAAGACTCGCGTATTCTCGTATCGAGAATGATACGAAATAAAGTTCAACGAGTAATCATGAGTCTTAAATAAATCAAATAATCCAAAATTAAAATAACCGAGAATTCCAAACGAATAATTAAATTAAATTAAAAAACATCATTAAATAAATAATTATAAATTATTTATTTAAATACTGAAAGTACATATCTAAGAGTATTTAAACGCTATAAGCGATTTAAAACTCACGAGTTAATTGAGCTTTATTTCGATAACTCTTTCACTTGATATCTTTAGAAACTGATCTTGTCGCTCTTGACTCGTCTGGTTCCCGTCCGTCCGTCAAGATCTGTAATTCAAACCTGGAACCCAACGACGAGTTAACATCTTGAATTCCAAACTCTTATCAGTTTCAAAGTCCAAATCCCGATATCGTGATTCAAAACCCGAACCCAAAACCAATTCAAGCGAACATAACTCGAAACCAACTAACCGAAGACGTCCTAACACAACAACGATCACAACATATCAAACTGAGGCTTAGAAATATCATTCCACGAAAGAGATATACCGAATTAGCCAAAACTCATGTTCACGGCCAAAACAAGTCACACATCCAACTAGCACTCAAAGACAATATATCATCACAACCACAACAAACTTTCAAGCCAACTAAACACACGGCCAAACAACATACTCAGCCAAAACAACCACTCAACCCAACATATTCAGGTTCTCAGTTTATCATCACAGCCTCAGCTAATAACAACAACCATCAGAAATTCAGAAAAAACAAACACACGGCCAAGAGCAATTTCCAAAGAAAATTCGTCCAAAAACCAAGTAAAAATTCCAACACCCATATTGACCAAAACCCAAGCTTTAAACAGGTTCATAAACGTCTCAATATCACCAAGCAACCTCCAGAAATCACAAAAACCCAACAAAAAGATCCATGAACCCTAGAACCCAATTTTCGGCCAAAACCAAACCAAACCAAGGGAAATTCGGAATCAATCCTTAAATTCGAGCAAAAACATCAACAACGGAGTCCAAACATCAATTAAAACAAAGAAATTTCACCAAATTCAACCCGGAACCAAAAACCCCCAAAAACCAAGTATGAACCCTGGACTCCTCGGTGTGTTATCTCTCTTTCCCGGCGTCTCTTCCTTGGGCGGTGGTCACGGCGAGCTCGCGGCGGAGTGCTTCCTCGGTGTGGACGCGCGGCGACGTGGCTCGGTGCTGGGTGACGCGCGAAGAGGAAAGGAAGGAGAAGAGTGAGAGAGGATGGCGGTGATGGTGAAGCTTGGTGACGGATGAAGATCGAGCTCGGGTTTTTTTTTCTTGTCTGGTTCTTTCGGCCGAGTGATGTGAGGAAGAAGAGGGAAAGAAGAGAGAGAGAGACCGAGAATGAGAGAAAGAAAGAGAGTGAGAGAAGGTGAGGTGGCCGAGAAAGAGAGAGGGTGAATGGATTAAGAGGTTAAGTGGCACTCTCACGTTACGCCACGCGTGCATAGGTGGCCCACTCAAATATTGCCACGATTCTCTTAAAACGACCCCCTTTTCCTCTTTTTCTTTCAATCTCGTCCTTCAAAATGTTGCACATAAGTCCTTTTAAAATAAAACCTCACAATTCTGTCCTTCATTAAATAAAAATAATCTTGAAAAATAACCGAGAAAATTATTATTATTCCCCGTTATCTTGAATATATTTAAGGGATTCCGGAATTTATTTTTACTCTTGAGATTTTTAAATCTCCGAGTATGTTCCGAATAATAATATTACTCGAATATTCTCATTCCGAAATTTCATCGACCTTAAATATTATCATATTCCAAGATATTTATAATTTAAGGACGTCTCATATGCAACAAGAATTTGAATTAAAACTCGCCCATTTTATTCAAATTCACAAGTCGAGCGTTTACAAAAGTTTATACATTACAATCCCTACCCCCTTAAAAGAGTTTCGTCCTTGAAACTTAGAACAAGGCATGGTATTTCTTTTGCATTTCCCTCTCAAGCTCCCAAGTAGCTTCTTCCGTAGAATGACTCTTCCAAAGTACCTTGACCAGAGGTATAGTCTTATTCCTCAAGACTTTCTCCTTGTGATCTAGGATTGCGACGGCTGATTCTTCATATATGATGTCAGGAGAAATTTCAACCTCTTGATCTTGTAGTACATGTGAAGGATCAGATATGTATTTCCGCAACATTGATACGTGAAACACATCATGGAGGTTGGACATAGACGGTGGTAGAGCTAGGCGATACGCTGCCTTGCCTACTCGTTCCAGAATCTCGAAAGGTCCAAATACCTTGGGCTGAGCTTCCCTTTCTTCCCGAATCTCATGACACCACGCATCGGGGAAACTTTCAGAAAGACTTTCTCTCCTGCTTCGAATTCTAGCGGTCTTCTCCGCTTGTCTGCGTAGCTCTTTTGGCGACTTTGAGATGTTTTCATTCGGGCTCGAATCGTCTTAATTGCCTCTATAGTTTGCTCCACCAATTCAAGTCCGAACAGCTTGCTCTCGCCAGCTGCATCCCAATGAATTGGAGAGCGACACTTCCGTCCATAGAGGGCTTCATAAGGTGCCATTCCGATTATCGCTTGATAACTGTTGTTGTATGAGAATTCAACTAAAGGGAGATAACGACTCCACGAGCCTGGGAAGTCTAAGACACATGCCCGAAGCATATCCTCCAACACTTGTATCGTGCGTTCACTCTGACCATCTGTCTGGGGATGAAAGGCAATACTGAACTTCAATCGTGTTCCTAAATTCTCCTGCAGACTCTTCCAAAATTTGGAAGTGAACCGAGTATCTCGGTCGGATACGATTGAATTAGGGATTCCATGGAGACGTACGATCTCCTTGATATATAGTTAAGCAAGCTTATCCACAGTGTGAATGGTTTTGATAGGTAGAAAGTGAGTTGATTTGGTTAATCTATCAACAATAACCCAGACAGAGTCATGACCAGCAGTGGTTTTTGGCAAACCTGACACGAAATCCATCGTTATCTGCTCCCATTTCCATTGCGGAACCTCAAGGGGTTGAAGCATTCCTGCTGGTTTCTGGTGTTCTGCCTTGATTTGTTGACAAGTTAAGCACCTTTGAACAAATGCAGCTACATCTTTCTTCATTCATGGCCACGAATAGACCTTTTTCAGGTCCTGGTACATCTTAGTCACACCGGGATGCACAGAATACGGCGTTCCGTGTGCTTCTTCCATCAATTGTCTCTTGATTTCTTCGCCGGACGGTACACAGACTCTCCCGTTACACCTTAGAACATCTTTCTCGTCCAGCTTAAACTTACCTTCCGCGTCATTTTGAGCATCAAACATCTTGCTGAGAAGATACTCGTCTGCGTACTAACCGTCTTTGATCTGTTCCATCAACATTGGTCGCACACTGAGCGCAGCTATCCTTCCCGTGATTAGCTGAAGCTCCAGATGTTGAACATCATTCTTCAGCTTGAGGGACGTTTCAACTAGACTTGCTAGGGAAGCTACCGATTTACGATTGAGCGCATCAGCGACCTTATTAGCCTTACCAGGGTGATAGTGTAGCTCGAAGTCGTAGTCGTTCAGAAGTTTTAACCAGCGTCATTGGCGTATGTTCAGCTCGTTCTGGGTGAAGAGATACTTCAGCGTCTTATGGTCCGTATAAATGTCGCAATGAACTCCATTCAAGTAGTGTCGCCATATTTTAAGCGCAAAAACAACTGATGCGAGCTCTAAATCATGCGTAGGGTATCGAGTTTCATAATCCTTCAGCTGTCGCGAGGCATAAGCAATAACCTTACCATGCTGCATTAGAACCGCACCTAATCCTTGCTTAGAGGCATCAAAGTAGATCGCGAATCCGTCGGCTCCCTGAGGAATAGTGAGCACTAGAGCCGTTGTTAGACGATTCTTCAGCTTCGGAAGCTTTCCTCACACTTCTCAGACCAGACAAACTTCTGTCCTTTACGGGTCAGTTGGGTTAAAGGCATGGCTAATTTAGAAAATCCTTCTAGGAACTTCCTGTAGTAGCCTGCAAGACCCAAGAAGCTTCTTATCTCGGTAACCGTCTTCGGCTGATTCCATTGCTTCACTGCTTCCACTTTGGCCGGATCTACCATGATTCCTGTGCTACTGACTACATGACCAAGGAAAACAACGTGCTCCAACCAAAATTCACACTTTGAAAACTTGGCATACAGTTGCTTTTCTCGTAGTCTCGTCAGAGCCATCTCTAGATGTTGCGCGTGTTCTTCCTTGGTTTTCGAGTAAATCAGGATGTCGTCAATAAACACAATGATGAACTTGTCCAAGAAATCCTCGAATACTCGATTCATCAAGTTCATAAATGTTGCAGGTGCATTGGTTAGTCCAAATGACATAACTAGGAACTCGTAATGACCATAACAAGTCCTAAAAGCCGTCTTTGGAATGTCCTCGTCTCGGATCTTCAGCTGATGGTACCCTGATCGCAGATCAATCTTCGAAAACACAGTTGCTCCAGCAAGTTGGTCGAATAGATCATCAATGCGCGGCAACGGATACTTGTTTTTTTATTGTAACCTGATTTAGGCAACGGTAATCAATACATAACCGTAACGAACCATCGGCCTTCTTGACGAACAAGACTGGCGCTCCCCATAGAGAATGGCTTGGTCTGATGAATCCCTTATCCATTAACTCTTGGAGTTGCGTCTTAAGTTCCTTCAATTTTGCCGGATCCATCCGATACGGGGTCTTTGATATTGGTGCTCTTCCTGGAAGGAGTTCTACATTAAACTCGACTTCACGGTCAAGAGGTAGACCTGGAAGATCTTCTGGGAAAACATCCAGAAAGTTCCTCACAACAGGAATATCTTGCGGTTGTAGCTTGGTCACCTTCGCAATATCCACAACACTCGTGAGATATCCGGCACATCCCTGCTGCATCATCTTCAATGCTTTAAGTGCCGATATGACTGGAAATTCCAACTTCCGAGAGGAACCTTGGAACTGGAAAGGTTCAAGTCCCGGTTCTTGGAACAAAACCGACTTCTTTCTATAATCAATGACTGCATATTGCTTACTTAACCAATCCATTCCAAGTATTACATCATAGTCAACTATCTCTAGTTCAATCAGGTCTACTTCAAGGACCCGATCCTGAACTTGAATCGGCACATCTTTATACCAGTATAGCGACTGATATCTTTCCCCTGAGGGTGTAACCGTAACAAACGGATACGAGAAGGTCTCTTTGTTTCTACTCAACTGATCAGATCTTCTAAATGCAGTGAATGAATTCGTGGCTCCTGAGTCTATCAATGCATATGCGGAGAAAGAGGCTACATAAATCTGACCTGTAACGGCAGTAGAGGATCCTGCACGAACCTCATCCTCGTAGATAGAGTAGACTCGAGCATTAGCCTTTGGTTGTTCATTTGGCGCAGGAGCTTTTCTTTCTGAACCCTGGCAGACTTTCGACAAATGACCTTCTTTTCCACACCGGAAACATGTCAACGTGCGAGCAAAGCAGTCGCCATCATGTACTCCGCCACATCTCCAGCACTGGGACGACGGCCGGTTCCCGGAGTTTCAAAGCTTCTTGTTGGACGGCCCTGGGCGTCTGTTATCTACCTTATTCTTCTTCTGGTTCACGGACTGCGAGCGATTGTTAGAACTCACCTGAGATCGGTTATTTGATCCTTGTTGAAACCTATTCCCAGATCTCTGCTGCTGCCGGTTCTCCCATCGCGATTGAGATCTGGTTCTTCCTTGTGAATTACCTTGCCCCGTTTTAGCAGGTTCAGAAGACGGTGCTGCAACCGGCTTTGACTCAGGAATTCGTTCACTTTCACGCCAACCAGCAATGCGTAACGCTCTCTGCACGGCGTTGGCGTAAGTACGGGGTCCGGTGTCACCACTATCCACTTGGCTCACAATTTCCACGTTCAGACCGTGCATGTATTTCATCTTGCGAGCTTCATCAGTGGGAACCAAGGAAGGAGAAAACCTGGCCAACGTATCGAACTTTGCCGTATATTCGGAAACAGACATGGTGCCCTGTCGCAAGTTCATAAACTCGAGTACCTTGTTCGATAGGTTTGCCTCACTTAAATACTTCCCGTGAAACATGTTGAGGAAGTGAATCCATATCATCGTGTGGATGTCCTCATATGATGCTACGACCTCCCACCAACCTCTAGCCTCGTCTTCCAGCTGGCGCACGGCACACGCTACCCTCTCCTGATCTGACAGCTGCATGTAGCTGCAAATCTGTTGAATCCTCTTGATCCAGTTCTCGGCTATCG